>NC_068364.1:16715290-16831030 GCF_020536995.1 Dreissena polymorpha | reverse complement strand
TGATTTGGCGGATTTCAATGAAACTTGGTATGAGTATATATATATGGATAAGAGGATGATGCACGCCAAATGGCATTGTACACCGTCTGTTAATTACAGAGTTAGGCCCTTTGTATCTTGGAAAAATGCTTTTTTGTGTCCGGAGCAATATCTTGGAAGTGCTTTGGCGGATTTCATTGAACTTGGTATGAAAATATATATTGATAAGAGGATGATGCATGCCAAATGGCATTGTACACCATTGGATGATAAAGGAGTTATGGCCCTTTGTATCTTGATGCTTTTTTGAGTGTCAAATATAACACTTTTGTGTCCAGAAGCATATAGGCGGGGGATATTTATTCAACGAATTTGCTTGTTGTGTAAATAACCTTGTGAACCGGTATAAAACAATGGTTTCCCCCTCCCCCGATAGCATAAGCGTTATGACCACCAGGGGTGGTGCCAATTAACAGTTCAATTAACTACCGCAATGGTACTACCGCTTCTCAGTAAAATAACTGTGACAAATACTCACACTTCAAAGTGTTATGCACCCTTTTGCAAGTTTTACGAACAATGGAAGGTGTTAGACAACAACTATCGGAAATGAACAAACAAATAATTCATAGTATGCTTTTTTTTTAAACATTTTTAATTTCAGGTTCATACTAGCGAGTATCGGTACATCACATGCTCATCTTTGAACTCGTTGGTCAAAGTACAACCTTGTAGTAACTTTCTGTCAGATAAATTAAGCATTTAAAATTATTTAAAATGCAATGCAAACATATATAACTGTAATTTATACTATACGGCATGGTATTTTACAAGCGCGTGCTATTACCAATAGTCGTTGATACAACTGACGCTATTTTCAGACTCTTAAATTTTCGACTCTAAGTTTTCGGACACCTGTATTTTGTGAATATTTTTTGTATTTAAGTTTTTGGACAACGATTTTTTTTTTTTTAAGTGTCCGAAACATAGAAATTACGGTACTTACAATATTGCAGGTTCAGTGGTTATTTATTGCAAGTTTGCTTACATCTTGCAGGTTCAATAGCAAAAAAGCTGCTGGCATGCATACAATCAGTGGTAGATAACGTATTGCCTAAATAATATTTACTAGTCGTATATTGCAGGTTCATGGTTCAGAAAGGGGCAGACATGCAAGCAGTGCTGGATTCTGTCTCTATTCCTGGTTCAATCGTCAAAAAGGTGCAGGAATACAGTCAGCAGAGGATGTCCTATTGCATGCTTAGTCACATTATTGCAGGTTGTGCCTCTATTGCAGGTTCAATGGTCAGACTGGGCCAGGCATACAGGCAGTGGTGGACATTCACAATAGAGCAGAGTATGAGCTCTACTCTGATGTTTTACTGGTATGTGTTAAGTTTAAACCTATTTATTTAAGCTCAATTACAACTTAAAGCTTATTTGAAACGCTCTTGAGTCAGTTTTCTGTGACTAGAACCAGTACTTGGTGTCTATGGGGGAGATCTAAATAACGCTCCCATATTGGGGATCAAAACCAGTGACCTCCCAATCGCTAGGCAGGCACCCTATCCACCACGCCATGGCGATCTCTGGTATGTGCTGGTGTGGGTGTTGACAGACTGATGCAGTCGTTTAATCAAATAGCAAAGTTCTCATAATATGTTTCCTTGCATCTACATGTACTTATTCAATAGCATGCTTGTCCATTTGATCCTGCAACATGAAAACTATCCTGGAAATGTTAAACCCTTTCCCCTATAAGAAGCAAAGTGAAAATGGCTATGTGCAAACAGCATAAAACCAGATCAGCCTGCGAGTAACTCACAGTCTGTTCAGGTTTTATGCTGTTTGCTGCTCATCAGTATCTAAGAATCTGAAATGAAGCCTTTAGAATTTGAATTTAGTAAGAAAGGTATTTAATTAAATTTAGCTTTCTATGGGACTACAAATGCGCCAAAAAAACAAATCTACGTGGTAAAGGTTTAAATGTGATATGAACACAATAAGTGAACCTTTACCGTTCATATATGGTTTCATGAGCATTTTTTTTAAGGATTTAAAGTTTAAGTTTGGGTTAATTATTCTCACCACTTTTGGTATGCGTACAAACTTTGATGTCAGGTTAACAAAAATTCATCCATTTCAAATAACAACCAACTTTGTTTTGGTTCTTTCATTCAACTATTTTGGTTATCAGGGTCTCTAATTACAAATAAGCCGTGCCCTGTGAAAAAGGGGTTTAATGCATGTGCGTAAAGTGTCGTCACAGAGGACATCACTTTCCCCTAAACTTGATTTTTGCTTATTAGAGACTCTTTAAACATAAAATATCATAAAGCGGAAAGTGTCATCCTTGATCAGCCTGTGTGGACTGCACAGGCCAATCTGGGATGACACTTGATGCACATGCATTAAACTCCTTTTTCACAGAGCACGACACAAATATTTCCTTTAGAAACATTATGAATGACGTGTATTAAGCCATCATGCGACTGATATAAGTTAAATTAAGTTGAAAGTTGATATCATTCTAGTATATTTAATCAAAATTATTATCTGTGTAACAAATCTCATCAATCTTTTGTAAACATATGACCTTCAGCCTCCATTTGAGAGTAGGCATTTTCAGAGACATGTCACATTTACAAAAGTAAGGGTATTACTCAGTTTTGCTGTGTGAATGTTAAGGCTTGACTTATGTTTCATGAACTGGCAGATTATAGATCTTTGTAAATATTTATTAAAAAAAGGACAAGTTGTGTTTTGTCCAAGAGATCTTGGCAGACAAAGGGCGTTTTTTTCCTGCAAAGTGAGAGGTTGTGAGGCGTGAGTAAAATAACTGTGAAAATGTTAACATAGAAATTCAAATGCAAAGGCTATGGAAGGAGATTTTGGGAGGTTGTTTCCCAGACATAACTCGAGATGTATGTGGGTGTCCCATGAGCATGTAATTGGATTGAAACAGTCCTGCTAACTTGATTAGCCTGAGGGTTTGGATATTTACAACTCCCATCTGAAATATGACATCTGCTGCAATGGAGAGGTTTTCAGCGCTACCAGAGATGATTATTCCTGGCTTTTGATACAGTGTTTTGTTGTTTGTATTGTTTGGTTAGCTCACCTGAGCACAGCTCTTTTTGTCTGTCGTTAGTAAGGCGTTGTCTGTCACCAATATTTACCTTGTAAACACATTAGAGGCCAGAACAGCCTGTGAGTAACTCGCAGTCTGTTCAGGTTTTATGCTGTTTGCTGCACATCAGTATCTAAGGGTTGGAAAATGAAGCCTTTAAAATTTGAAACATGTTCCAGGTATTTAATGCAATCGGGAATTTGCTGGGGAGAACCTGTCAGCATTTCCACAATGTACATATATTATCATGTTCCAGGTTACTAATGCAATCGGGAATTCGCTGCGTGAAAACCCATCAGGTCAGCACGATGACAGCTCCATCGGACTCAGTCTGGCCTTGCCAACATCATCATCCAACTACACGCTGTCCAAGTCGGCCATCACGAATGCCTCTTTTAGAACTAAGAAATTACCCGGTAATTGATAGAATCGTCATTTTAGGAAAACAAGGGCCTATCTCTGATGTAAAAAAACTAAAAGATTAACCATTTGCCTGAATTTCTCGAAGATTTTTAAGTCTGTTTTTAGAAAATCTGTCTAAAGCTGCTTTTTATTTATATTACTATTTTAAAATTTTCAGGTCTTGTGCAAAATGAGAATATATAGTGTTCACTTTATGCGTAGATTCCTCATGTGCAGGGGATGGGTGTGGTAACAGTGGAGGTTGTTGTTACTAAAAATAGAACATGGGATAAGTGTGGTCACGGTGGAAATCGTTGTTACTAATTATAGAACATGGGATAGGTGTGGTCAAGGTGAGGGATAGGTGTAGTCAAAGTAAAGGTCATTGTTACTAAATATAGAATATGGGATAGGTGTGGTCAAGGTGAAGGTCATTGTTACTTAATATAGAACATGGGATAGGTGTGGTCAAGGTCATTGTTACTAAGTATAGAAAAATGATCTCAGCTGAACATATTGAGAAGGAATTCAGCTGTTGTGATAAAAGCAAAGATACATTTTACAATACTTAACCCTTCCCAACTCAGAAGAAAAGTGAAAATGGCTATGTGAGTAACTCGCAGGCTGATCTGGTTTTATGCTTTTTGCACATAGCCATTTTCACTTTGCTTCTTATGGGGGAAAGGACTACAAATGTGTAAAAATACGTATCTAAGTGGTAAATGGGTTAAATACGTATCTAAGTGGTAAAGGGTTAAATAAGTTTCTAAGTGGTAAAGGTTTAAATAAGTTTCTAAGTGGTAAAGAGTTAAAAAAATTGAATTGGAGGCACATTAAGGCAATGTCACTTTAACCCTTTACCCCTTAAGAAGCACAGTGAAAATGGCTTTTGCAACCAGCATAAAACCAGAACAGCCTGCGAGTTACCCGCAGTTTGTTCAGGTTTTATGCTGTTTGCTGCTCATCAGTGTCAAAGGGTAGGAAATGAAGCCTTAAAAACTTGAATTTAGTAAGAAAGGTCTTTTATCAAATTTCACTTTCTAAGGGACTACAAATGTGTAAAAAATACGTATCTTAGTGGGAAATGGGTTAAATACTTATCTAAGTGGTAAAGGGTTAAATACTTATCTAAGTGGTAAAGGGTTAAATAAGTTTCTAAGTTGTAAAGGGTTAAATAAGTTTCTAAGTGGTAAAGAGTTAAATTGTTTGAATTGGAGGCACATTTAGGCAATGTCACTGTAAGTAAATGAAGAAAACTTTTTTCTGCTGAAAATCATGACTCATCTGTCTTGTAGGATGTTTTTCAAACTAAACAGATACTAAATTACTTGATAGCTAAAATAACAGAACATCTATTGTTAATTTGTTATTGTATTATATTTCGACAAGGTATTTACAAAACAAGGCTATTATTTAACAGATTCAGCATCTTATGAAAATACTTTTGAGTTAGGTGTTTATAATAAAATAGCCTTGCAATTAATGTCTAATATTTCTAATAGGAAGGTTATTATTTTAATTTATTTGATTTTAAAATTGCTTGTTCTTCGGTAATAATACAAAAAGGAAGATTTAATTTCTCCGTTAATAATGCTGCTTCTTGAGAATTTTAAAATTGCTTTGTTTGAATTTAAGTGCATAAAACATAAAATTAAAAAATATAAAAATGTAAAATGTCCCCAGGCTTTAATGATTCAGTTACGAAAGATGATTATAAAATACATTGTCAAAGACTTGTCATCTCTTTTATAACCATCATTTGTTCTAATTGATCCAATTTATTGGAGGGTATAATTAGTTTTATAGCTAGTAATAAAAGGGGAAAATTGGAACATGAAAGCTGCGTTATTGGAAATTGCTGAAATTCAATCTCATAAATCGTAATGTTCATCCACTGTAAGGAAGATTTAATTGAGTCTCTGCAAGTTTTCTTTGAAATAATTACTAAAATTTGATATATTTTTTTTAGTTTTTTTTATACATAAAAATGTTAAAACAAAACAAATGCAATGATTGACTAAAATGAAAGCCATAAATACAAATGACAAAAAACTATCGATGTATTGTGTTTCTGATTCAAATAAGCAATTTAATTAATAAATGTAATTTAAAATATTTTGAATTTTTTTGCATGACTCAGAGAATTGTTAAGACGCTCAATTTCTTAAAAATAATTTCTCAGCCACACAACTACTTTCAGTAGGAATAAGAAATAAAAACTTCATGATTATAGTCAATTAAATCGAAGAAGTGAAAAGGAAGGTATTTGGTACAAATTTGTCTTATCAAAAGGACAAATAAGTTTGCCAGCCATATTCTAAATAACCTTCTTCAGTGTGTTTATCATTTGATCCTAAATGCCTAACAAATTGTTAATCCTAACATTAACCCTTTGCATGCTGGAAAATTTGTTGTCTGCTAAAATGTCATCTGCTGAATTTCTAAAATTAGCATTTTCTTCGATTTTTTTTCAAAGAATACTATCAGAATAGCAAACAGTTTGGATCCTGATGAGACGCCATGTGGAGAAAAAGGAGAAATATCTCATAATTAGCAATTTCTCCTTTAAAGGGTCTATGATATATAAAACAGAAAATCTATATTGCTTATATAATTTAAGAAAACTGACTTTACAAACTGCAACAGGAATGAGTTAGTTAAAAATTCCTGTATGATATCTTTTTGTTGCAGACGACATTCCAATGCAGCCAGATGAGGCTGGCAAGTTGCCAACAATTGTAGAGGACGAATCCCCCATAAAGCCAACAAAGCCTGTGAAACAGAAGCCAGCAAAGAAGGAAAAGTCGATGGAGAAGTTACGAGCCAAGGAGCTTAGAAACGCTTCCAATGCAAATAATTCCAGTATTAGCAATGGGGATTCTTCTATCGATAGCGTAAATGTCAGCATTGTGAAAGGCCAGCATAGGAGCGGGGGTAGATACAATAGAACTCATGCCACTCGCAAAAACGAAGGACGCATCTGATGCCTCTTCTTCGCCCTTTACCGGGAAACATTCCTCTGGGGTGGCGGTCAAGTCAACGCCATCTTTGAAAACAAGTGCTGTGAATAAGGATGGTAAAAGTGCCAAGATGGGTGCAGAGTCGATGCCCTCTGCGAAAACTAGCATTGTAAATAAGGATGTCAAGAATACTAAGATGGCGGTCGGACATTCGAGGAACCTCTCTGGAGGTTCTGTTGGCTCAGAAAACTTTAGCACTGACCTTTGACCTCATGAATAGTTATACACATGTACCATTGATTTTGTGTCAAGGTATTTAAGGTATTTGACCTAGTGTTAGGCCATAAGTTAGTTTCTTTATTTAGATTTGGGCATCCTTTCAGGACCTTTTTATGCCCCTGAAGGAGGGCATATAGTGATCGCACTGTCCGTCTGTCCTTCCGTCACGCTTTTGCGTTAAGGTTTCGAAAAATGCTCATAACTTCTATGCCGCTTCAGATGTAACCTTCATATTTGGTATGCATGTGTATATGGAAAAGGCCTTTCCATACGCTTACAAAATTTGAGCCCTCTGACCTTGACCTTGAACTTAGCGTCCGCGTTTAGGTTTAGAAATCTGCGTTTAGGTTTCAAAAAGTGTTTTTCGGGGCATATGTCTTCTGATGGAGACAGCTCTTGTTTCAGGACCTTTTGTCAATTGTGTAAGCTCATTGCTTTGTTTCTTGATTTCAATATGGACATCCTTTCCTAAACTTACGAATAAAGAATAGCCTAGGACTCGTGAACAAACACGTGTTTGTTTGAGAAATATTGTGAGAGTACTAGGATTTTGAAATTAATTTTTATCAAATTAACTCTATATACAGATATTTAAACTTGTTTCAAAATATTTCGATATATTCATCAATATCTGTTTCATGCACATGTGCTATACATAGAAATCAATTAAGAGAGGCATATTAACCCTTCCCCACTCAGAAGCGAAGTGAAAATGGCTGTGTGCAAACAGCATAAAACCAGAACAGCCTGCAAGTTACTCACAGTCTGTTCAGGTTTTATGCTGTTTGCTGCTCATCAGTATATAAGGGTTTGAAATGTGCCTTTAAAACATGAAACTATTGAAAAAAGAAAGGTTAATAAAATTTAAGTTTCTAAGGGACTACAAATACGTATCTAAGTGGTAAAGGGTTAAGTAAGATGGCCTTCGTCTGCCCACAGACAGCTTAGAACATTGCAAAAATATAAAGCCAATACCCATTACAGTCAACACGGAATACATTTTTGAATTACCATTATGCAATGAACTTGTTAGACTTAATCTTCAGTTATGGTATTTAGGTCTAATGGGATGCTTTTATGATAAAGATAGAAATCGAGTTTTGGTTGTAAAAGAGAATTATTTATTTTGCTGTACAGTGTTGTTTATTGTTGGACTGTTCTACAAATGTGATTGTATGCATGAACAAAATGATTTAGTGCTAACGATAAAAGGTATTATATGGATTTATCATACCTCGCTGTTATATTATTTTAAGCCTTGCTTGATATATTACAAAAAGATCAGGCAGTAACCTGTTATTCTCTATATATCATATAAACTGAACATTAGCAATTCAATAATAATGCAAATATTATCTGCAAATGTTTAAGTTGACATAAACATTTAGCTTGCTTTACATATCTATCTGGCATGTCTTATATACTAATGTTATGTTGATGTAAGTCACGTTTTTATGCCCCCGAAGGAGGGCATATAGTGATCGCACTGTCCGTCTGTGCGTTTAGGTTTCGAAAAATGCTCATAATTTCTTTGTCGCTTCAGATGTAACCTTCATTTTGGTATGCATGTGTATATGGACAAGGCTTTTCCATGCGCACACAAATTTTGAACCCTGTGACCTTGACCTTGAACTTAAATCGGCGTTTAGGTTTCGAAATCTGCGTTTAGGTTTTGAAAAATGCTCATAACTTCTATCAAAGTGTTTTTCAGGGGCATATGTCATCCTATGTAGACAGCTCTTTTTGTCAATTTGTTTTATATTCCCACAACCCCCACACCTGTATAAAAAGTAAATGGGGGTGTACTGAAATCACAATTGAAGTCTGTCCGTCTTTCTGTAGGGACACAATTGTCTTGAACGTGTTCTCCCACACTGTATAAATTCTATATCAAACTTGCATGCTCTGTTCCTTATGATATGAAGCTGTTCATGTACTATTTAGTATCATCCTACTTTAACAAGTATAACAGTAATGCCCCATTTTCAACTTTGAGGTTCTTAATCATCTTGCTACATATTACAACATGTGATGTTGGGAGATATTATTTGTTTCTATTGTGACAAACTATAGGTTTACATCTTAAATATTATTTGTATTCTTTTGTTGTAATAAGTCCATTGTTGTCATGCAATGTTTGCAGTTAGTTTTTATGTAAAAACATAATAAATTATAAATAAAAAAAATGCATTGTGTTTGTGTTCTTATTTAAAAAAACAAGGTTTCATGCCAATGTACTGTCTGTTTATGACATATAGACTTTGTTTTTTGTTTGTTGGTGTGTTTATCACATTTCCTGGATTATCTAGTTGACAAGCGCTTAGTCCACATATGAGTAGTGTTTTGAGAAAACTGGGCTTAATGCATGTGCATACAGTGTCGTCCCAGATTAGCCTGTGCAGTCCACACAGGCTAATCAGGGATGACACTTTCCGCTTTTATGGTAATTTTGGTTCAAAGAAAGTCCCTCCTTACTGAAAATCAAGTTTAGGCGGAAAGTGTCGTCTCTGATTAGCCTGTGCGGACTGAACAGGCTAATCTGGGACGACACTTTACGCACATGCATTAAGCCCAGTTTTCTCAGAATGCGGCTCATATTATACATGTACCAGTAACTGACAACTGCCCAGTGTGAATCAACGGTAAGGAGAGAGTGGCCATACTAAGGATTTGATGAGCAGACATGTTAAGTACCCAGTAGATAATAATAGAATGTTCAAACTGATATATTGTATATTTACTTCAAAACGCATGCCATGTATTTGATAGGTCTTTGGTATTGCTTAAGTTATACTGAAATAACAGCAGACTTATGCCACCAAATACATACCACATGATTTTAAGAGAATTGAAATACACTTGGTAAACCAGGGTCCTATACAAACACCCCTGGGTAAACTGAGCAGTAGAACATATTAACTCCATATCAACACACGCCTTTACAGCTCTCTATCACCACACAGGCAAAATATTTAAAGACTGGATTTGTACTATGTTTATTTCATACATTCAACTAATTACAATTGTACATACATGTAATTGCAAATAATAACCTGCAAGCATATTATATTAAATAACAAATGCTTCAAAAAACAAACTGATGTGCATTGTATAAACATTTTTAACAGGTTTATAAAATAAAAATATATATTGTTCATTTAACTTGCGTTACAACAAAAGTAATTCAACTATTGAAAAGAAAATGCTCATTCAAAAGAAAAAATACTTGCTTTTTAATGCCATAGCAAACTTGCAAGACATCAAGGGATAAAAAATCAGATTGATTTGTGAGCATAACTAGATGGGTTTAACACATTCCTGGAAATGAACAACTACAAGCAAAAATTAGTTTCTTTCATTAGGTACATTCATAGCCCATTTGCTTACTCCTTTAATGACATAAACCTTTTTTATTTTAATTTTTTGGTTGGCTTGATAAAAGTTCATATAGAAAATCTTCAAACTCAAAATTGTAAAAAGATGCATTACACTATATCTTTATATTTTTGAAGAATTCAAGGAAGCAACATTAATTTTAACAAATAATTACCTTATAGAAATTTGCATAACAATTACGTAGCATCTATCTATGAAAATTATGAAAATTAATCAAAATGCAACTATGATTTGATTGTTCAATGCTTAACCTAATTTTATGTTTGGTCTGTGTTTTACACCTTTCAAGTCTAGTAATGTTGATGTTAAGCATCAAGGAGCTATTGAATTATTCAGAAATATGAGAATCCATATCCAAATAAACTGTGCAAGTCCTTTAATGCAAGCCTTTACACAAACAAGAGGTGTCTTTGTGAAACACAATGCCCCCTACTGTGCTTTGAAGCCATATATTTGACCTTGAAGGCTGACTTTGACCTTTCACCACTCAAAATGTTCAGCTCCATGAGATACACATGCATGCCAAATATCAAGTTGCTATCTTCAATATTGAAAAAGTTATGACCAAGGTGAAAGTTTTGGGACAGAATAACAGACAGGCCAAAAACAATATACCCCCGATCATTCGATCCGGGGGCATAAAAAGATAACATCTTTCTAACAACGAAAGATATCCCGTTACACTGGACGTGTTTTTGATAAGTATGGCACACAAAATGATAACATTTGTAAATGACACAAATTTTAAACTTTTCATTGCAACTCTACTTCAACAAATAATAAATACTATAAATTAGATACGGCAAAACAAAATGATAAAGAATTGTTTATGATAACAGAAATCACATATATAGCGCAGGTAATGAAATGCAAAACAGTTAACTATATGCCAAAAAACTGTCATTTGTCATTTTCTTTTCCATTGCGGCCATAAAACTCTAATCAAATTTTGTTTTTGTTTTTTCCATTGCTGCCATTTGACTGCCCATCCTGTGTCTTCTTTGACTCTGCGGTCTTTGTCCCATATACAACTGCAGTTAAAGTCGGCCCAACCCACGCTGCGGCTCCTCCTATGGCCGACAATGAGGAGGAGGCTGCATTCTGTAAAGCACCTGGGACCTTAGAAGAAGCACCCACTATTGCAGCCATTGAATAAGAGGCAGCTGCATGCGTTTTGGACGCAGCCCCATATAAAGCAGCGGTGACCCCAGCAGAGCCAAGCCCCTTGGTCTGTGACGCGGCCTGTTCGGTAGCTTTGACCTCTGTCGAGACGGGCCCCGTTGTTTGTGGCCTGGACACAAAAGACTGTACAGCAGCAGTGGCCAATGCTGAAGTGCCCCCTATGGCAGCCAATAAGGAGTAAGCAATCCCTGTAGCACCTGCTGACTGCAGCATCGCTATTGTACCTGTGTGCACAACAAAATCATTAACCCTTTGCATGCTGGGAAATTTGTCGTCTGCTCAAATGTCGTATGCTAAATTTCTTAAATTACCATTTTCTTCAAAAAAAAAACTCAAAGAATACTATCAGAATAGCAAACAGTTTGGTTCCTGATGAGACGCCATGCTTTGTGGCGTCTATTCTGGATCCAAACTGTTTGCAAAGGTCTTCAAATTCGGTTCCAGCACTGAAAGAGTTAATGCTTGAATTTATTCAAACATTTTTATTTACACATGACACATATATGGAAGACAAATTTTTAAAACATAATCCAGTTTCTCTGGCATCTTGTGTTTCAATTCATGCTCGCCATATTAGATAACCATGGGCAGAAACACTTTCTTGCGCATTTTTAAACAAATCTCATTTTATATATGACCAAACTCTTTAATAAAAAGAATAACAATCTTAACCAGTAGTTGCAACACTTGAAAGAATTTTAGACAAACACAATATTTTAATTGACTTCAACATCTTGGATACCAATTAAGTTGAAAGTGTTGGAGTGTGGTCATAACACTTAAAATTCGCCAATTCCTTGCAATAAGCCAATAACATAAGACATATGAGAATTTGAGAAAATACGCAAGCACATGTAATGATGTAGAACATGTTCATAGTACATGTCATTTTTAGAGTGATATTTGTTGAAAACCCCAAAGTGTCAACAGAAATGATAGACACTATTCATGCTGCTACTCTTATTAGTAGGGGAAGGAGCAAAACCATTTCTTTGACATTTTTTGGAACCGAGAGATCTTCATATACATTTTTTTGTTTGGATTTCTTCATTTGACAATCCGTATGTAACAAATACTAAAACTATCATTTTAAAATGACATAAAAAATTATTGTTGTTGCAAACCCAAACATATAATTGATTTCCGCACCCTGCTATAACTTTTTTATGTTGATATTACCCAATAACATAGAGAAGTATTTAACAAAGATATGCATTTGACAACCTCAGCCCAATAATGTATATCTGCAATGCAGAACAAAAGCGCCTATAGATTACGTGTAATTAAATTTAACTTTAAACATGTATTAATCACAATGATATTATCACATTACTTCCTGCCGCCACACCGCCTCCGTTAGCGATTGCCGCTGCCGACATGAGTTTTGCCGCAACTGACCCGGCAACTACGCCCCCAGCACCGAACCCGCCTGCCGCCAGTACTACCGGAGCAGCCACAATTACAGCACCACCAATGGCCAATGGGACCACAACTTTTGTCACATTTGAGTTCCATTTTTTGGACTCTGAGTCTTCAGTGTTGTTAACGCTCATGTCATCAAACTTGAAGGACATATACGACCTGCATATGCCACGTTGCTGCACCTGTGGTGTCAATCAAGTCATTTATTATATACATATTTAATGCTTAACAAAATAAAGGTTGTATCAATCGTTGAAATAAAAAAATCCCATATTACGCTACTCGCTGTTTCCAATTCCGTATTACCATACTAGCCGGACTACTTCGACCCATTTAATGGCGTCACACGCACCGAAAATAGAAATATCGGTGGTCACATGACGAGACTTACATAGTACCCTATTACGAAATATGTTACGTAGTACATCGTGTGACGTCATTTCTTGTGTTTTTTTAAAAGTAAACTAGAAAAAAGCTAAAGACGGATAGAATAACATAAACACATTTTTGACATTCGATATTTGTGTGCTTATTCATATTTTGGTTTAAAACCAATACATTTTTACACTAATTTACAAAATTTCAATCTCAAGTTAGGAAGGATATGCACTACCTTAAGTTGAATAAATACAAAGCTATATACATATACAAGGTCAAGTTAGCAACATTTCAAAGAAAATTATTGTCATAAAACAACAAGTGAGTTTTTATTCAACTGCCTTTTTTGGATAAATTTCCTAAACAAAGTTCTAAAATTAACTAAAACGTAAGTACTTTTTTTAAAAATCCAGGTATGGTGGATAATAAGAGTCACAATTCTATTTCAAAGGCTTAACAATTTTGTTATTTACCTCTCAACCAAATTGCAAATTTTAAACCATCTCAACTTGAAATAGATTGCAGACGACATATAAAATTGTAAAGGAATATAAAGAAATTGGCAAACCGATTGATTCTATATTTCGATTCCTTCTACCCATTTTGAAAGCGTGGCACTCGCTGTGCTCTGTAGAAAAACGTGCATTACAAATCGGTCGAAATCACGTGCAGTGGTGAGAAAACCGGGTATGTGTACACAGATACCTGAGAAAACACATACTTATTTTGACAGTTGGGTGGCAACTAGTAAAACAACTATTAACATTAATCAGCAAGAGATCGCACTAAATAACAGAAATGACCACGTAGAGATATCATCACTTACCATATTTCAAATATTTTCCAGCTGAAAATTGTCCCCCACACGTCTTTTTTAGTTTATTTGTATTGTTTTTCTGGAGCCGAAATGCATCTCACAGAATATCCATCCAACTTCCGTTGTTTTCACTTTCGTTATAAAAAAACTCCGTTTAAACGAATTATTTCTACTTTTAGATTGTTTCGTTGATGTGTGCAAACTGCATGATCAGACCTCATAAACACTCCAAAAAATAACTTTGTAAGAAGCATTTCACTAATGTTTACAATTGTTGTCACAATTGTTGTCGAATCACATGCACTTGTATTATTGCGCACAAAATAGTACGCTTACAGACTGACAGAAAGATCGATACGAAACTCCGTTCAATTCATCACGGTATACTATTTTATTTAAAATATATAATAATAATTCGCTTCAACAACCTGAATGTAAAAATAATTCTTTTAAACGGAGTTTTTAATAACGAAAGTGAAAACAACGGAAGTCGGATGGATATTCTGTGAGATGCACTTCGGCTCCAGAAAAACAATGCAAATACACTAAAAAAAGACGTGTCGGGGAAAATTGTCAGCTGGAAAATAATTGAAATGGGGTAAGTGATTATATCTCTGTGTGATCATTCTGTTATTAAGCGCGATATCTTTCTGATTAATGTTAACAGTTGTTTTACTAGTCGCGACCCATATGTCAAAAAATGATGTGTTTTCTCAGGTATGTGTATACACATACCACGTTTTCTTACTACTTCACGTGATTTCGACTGATTTGTAATGCACGTTTTCTACGGAGCACAGCGAGTGCCACGCTTTCAAAATGGCTAGAAGGGATCGATACACAAATGTATAAAAAGAGTCGGTTTGTCAAAAAGAACACATTATTCAAAACGGTACAAGGACAGTAGTTGTTCAGGAAGGAAGAATCAAAGCGCCGTAGGGGCTTAAGGCCTGGGGCTAGATTTAGTGTGCTTGGGAAGAAGTTTAGTTCTTAAAAAAAAGATAGTTCGACTATTAGTCTTTTTTTTATAGATGTCAATATCTTTATACATAGTCAAACTATCTTTTTTTAAGAAGACGTACTGTCGGAAGTTTTTTATTGATTTAGTATGTGTATGCATTATTATAAACAGGTTTATAAAAATCGAGGCTGCAGCTGCATTTTTCAAAAAGTCACAATGGATAGTCGATCATTAAGTCATGGCCATCCTACATAGGCGTTGAAGATATGTGGCTGGGAACGAGATTATGACCCATCTGGGTCTGTCACTTTTTGTGTGTCATAAATGCTGAATGCCCGTTTTGGATGAAATGACGACCTTGTTCAACCAGTATCGGTACATGTTATGCTGATCAGTTTATGTCGATAATATCTCCATTGATCGCGTATCTGGATGAACATAATTAATTTCAAAGTACGGAATTAATTGTACTTATATTAATCCGTAAATACTGATGGTTGCCATGGGAACAAAAAATGTTCTTTTTTCATATTTATTACTATTTTAAAGAATTTAGCCAAAAAAGGCACAGAAAATCAACAAAATATGTTCTGGACAGATATGGAGCATCATTAGCATGTTCGAACTTGGCCTAGAGACCATCTAGATAAAACTTGTGAACAAGTTTGGTGAAGATCAGATGAAAACTACTTGAATTAGAGAGCGGACACCGAGCTGAATGTTTAAAACGCACTAAGTGACCCAGTGAACTAGTTTTTAGCCCGGCATGCCCCATGTTCACACTTGGCGTAGACATTATGTAGATACAACTTCTGACAAAGTTTGGGAAAGATCGGATGAAAACTTCTTGAATTAGAGAGCGGACACCATGCTGAATGTTTGAAACGCACTAAGTGACCATATGAGATAGTTTTTGGCCCGGCATGACCCATGTTCGTCTTGACCTAGACATTATCCGGATGCAACTTCTGACCAAGTTTGGAGATCGGATTAGAACTACTTGAATTAGAGAGTGAACACGAAAAGTGTTATGGAGGACAGACAGACTGACAGACGGACAGTGCGAAAACTATATGCCGCCCGTAGGGGGCATACAATATATTTTCATGTATCTGACATGGTGTGCAGAAACAACAAAAATGTAAAAAAATATTCCCTTCTCATACTTAATATATTACCTATGGATGACTGACTGAAAAACAACACAAGATACACATTGTTGATATTTTGTACTCAAATTCATGCACATAAATAAAAAAGTATTGTATTTATTCTTTAAAGAAAAATCACCTGTTAAGTCTGGATTAAAAAATCTTATCTGTTAAATCAAAGTACTGACAGTACTGGTGTGACGATGCTTTTGAAGAGGATTGATATAAAAGCATCTATTTAAATTTATCTACATCACCACAATTGTGTATGTGGGTACGAAAATTTTGGGTAGGAAAAAAATGGGTACGAAAATTTTGGGTACAACAATTATGCCAAAAAAAAAATTAAGTACGTTAAAAGATTTGTTTACGAAAAAAAATTGGGTAGGAAAAAACTTGGGTACGAAGAAAAATTTGGTTACGAGCAAAAATTTGGGTACGAAAAAAAAATGGGTACGAAACAAATTGGGTACGAAAAATGTAGGGTACGATAAAAAAAATTAGGGGTACGGGGAAGTAGTAACCGTGGGGAACTTGATCCTTTCAGCGAAACTGGGAGGCGGGTTGCATTCTCGATCACATATAACAAGAAATATCTTTAAAAAGGTATTCAACGTGTGTTTTCTGTACCACTTATCTTAAAAAAACTGTCTGTTACAGTCAAACGTTTTTGGGTTATAACATTACGTTTCAGCATATAAATTCAAAACTTGACATGCTGTTTAATTACACCATGCTCTTTAATTTCACATGTATATCATACAAAGCTTTATATTTCGTTGTTTCCTTTCCTAAGTAAATGATGCTATGTGTACGGACGTGATTTCACAATCCCATGTGCATAAACATATACTTTTTCTCTTTTGATTATTGTTCTTTTTCTCTAATTCAATAAGCTTAGGCATGTTTGTTCGTTAAGTACGGCAATAATTTCATGATGATTCCCGATCGAAAGTGGGTATGAGCACATAGTCGTAAGAGCACTTGAATACGTGAGTTCGCCCATGAACACATGGTAAGGTTAACTAAATCTCCGCGATATGACCTAATATGTGTTTAAAACAGCAAACAATATTCAACAAACGAATGAATTGTCAAACATAGTATGTGCACTGATGTGGCTTTGTAATTTATGTTTTATAAGTTTATTAAATATGCAAAATGAGAAAGCACGCAGAAGAGCGAGTATAACAGATATGATACGGTTATTATGCTGTTTATATACCATAGTCGCTACAACGTTTACAAATGGCAGGTTCGAAATAATTCGTTTTCTTTACACTCTTGATCGCGTTGAAAGATAATTATACACGTTTTAATTCGCATTTTATTTACTGAATCACGACAAATGTCAAATACAATAAAGAAAATGCATAGTTGTTTCATTGATCTATAAACATATAATGGATTGAATATAACTGATTTAAAATTAACGTTTTCAAACTATTATTAAATCCTTTCCCAGAATATGCTGTTCTATTTATCGCTGAGCTTCCTATACCTTTATCACATTGTGTACACACCGGTCTTACTGACAAAAACGTAGTGACGTCACCATCTATGTATAGAATGCCTTTATCAATGATAATCAGCAAGGTATGCCGATTAGAAAAATCGAGCTATCTCAATCGGACTGGCTCGGTCTTTTACATAGGTTGCCATTGTGAAGATTGTTTTCATGATATGATAACTTAGACGATGCCTCGCAGCATCGTCAAAAATGTCAATCAAAACACAACATGAACACAATATATTGTCCATATTATCATCCACACAGAGTCCAAACTGTCAGTAAATTTGGTAAGCTCAGGTTGCATCAGGATTTGCCAAATTCACTTGTAAAGATCTGCAATAATTAAAATAAAAATGACTGATTAGAAACCTTAAACAAACACATAAAAAATACATATCACCAGTAGATACCATAGGCTTGTTAACAATTTAATGAAATTGAAAACCATGTCATGTTTTAGTTTTGCCTTAATGCTTATTTAACGTACTCTATGTGAAAATAACACAAGAAATATTATTAAAATTATATAATCAAGACGAAAAAAAATTATTGCTTGGTACATTATACAATCTGAACCCTCAAGATATGCATAGTGAATAGTATATTGTTAATGTTTAATATTAAAAAATAGTATCCATACTTAACACCATAAAGGTAAACCATCTGTGTTGGGAGAATAAAGCGCACCCCAGTTGACATTTTCACGGATTTCTTTTTAAATATTTCACTATTTTAAATGGGATAAAGTCGAGAGCCGGCTGATTCGTGAGAGTTCTTTATAGGTATCATGATTTTTTTTAAACAAATCAGTATTTTTTCAGTAATGTGCAATGACGCGTTTGAACGGTTAGAAAAATGTCGGATCAGTGTTGGGACTTCATATTACAAACGCGCGATTGCACTTTACTGAAAATTAGTTATTTGTTAAAAAAAATCATAATATCTATAGAACACTCGCACGAATGAGCAAGCTCTCGACTTTATCCCATTACAAATGGTGAAATAATTTAAAAAGACATCCTTAAAAATGTTATCTGAGTCGCACCTTATTCTCCCAACACAGATCTTAAAGTCACACGGTATACACGAAGGTGCAGTGTAAACAATGCAAGGTGTAAATCATATCAAACCTGCTATTTAGCAGCACATCATTTAGTGTTCGCACTCCACTTTGCCCAATCTGTTTTTCATGAGGTGGATTTGGCACATCCATCTTTTAGCCCTATATCATGATAGTTCATCATTGAAACTACCAGGTAGTAGGTTCTGCCCCTGAATAAATAAAATATAGCAAAATATTTATGTATGATTGTGTTATAGTTGAAAATAATATATGACAATGAAAACAAAGGTCTGCTGAAGTATTGAATCTCAATACAATCTTAACGATATTCCGATAGTCCAGAAACATATTTACTGAGAACATTTAATCAGTTTTCTTAAGCTGCAAACTCTTGGTCATGTCTGACAATTCATTGAAAATAGAAAGTTTCAAAAGCATTACCACATATTTGTGTAGTTAATCATGCTTTCTGAGAAAGATATTTTTCTTTCTACTTTCTTTATTTGTTGTTATTAATCTTAGATCATCATTGCGTTCATGTTAAACTTGAACACAACCATTAATATAGACATCCAAAACTATAAATTTTGACAAAAATAGAAACATTTAAATATGTACCAATAAAAATAATCAAATATACATTGTAATTAAACATTTTCCTGGCATATGCATTAATGCTATCATTTCGCATTGAATTGTCATCACTAACCTGTCATTGTGAGATTGCACAAAGATTTGCAACATAAATTTGATATTAGTTTTTAATACAACCTTGCTCAGTTCACAGTCTGTTAAATGTAATACAATAATTTTAATTACATAAAATGAAAGTAGAATACGTCTAAGGGAATATATGCCCGTAAATTGTTCAACGAAATGTTAATATTGTCATTATAGAAAAGTTCAACAACAAATGATAAATTGAGAAGTGTTTAAGATTTTGACAACTACCCTCTAGGCAAACAGGGGTTATGGATGTTTCGGTAAATGACCAGTTCGGTAAATTGATTTATAGAGTAAAAGTCGTGGATGTTTCGGTAAATTGATTTTATATAGGAGGTATACCTACAACGAGGTGTTAATGACACCTATTATCGGCTTACAATAACATTAGGGGCATTTATTTGCAAACTGTGGATTAATTTTGATGTACATTAATTGAGTTGTTTGGTACTAATTAAATTATCTGTTTAAATGTACGATGTTTGCAAAGTGTTATTATTAATTATCCAGGCTTGCAACCTATTAAATTTCTAATCGATGGAGGTAAATTATATATTAAGGTCATGATCGTTTTGTATTTTATATATGTTTTTAAAAATTTAGTTGATAAATACCTTAATTAAAGCAGTTAAAAAAATATAATAATGTGGCTCTTACAAGAGGTGGCCTCCACGTGGCAAGAGCTGGGCAACATATTCATTATGTTGGCAAACTACCTCATGTTTATGTAATGGTTAATTTTCGGTGGTTTAAAATAATAAGATCAAATATGTTTGTTTCGTATGTAAATAAATTTCTCGCTTTTTTTTCCTACAAACAGTTCTGCACATAAGGTATTATTCTTAAAATAATCTAGATATTTATGTTTAGATCGTGAACATGCTTTAACACTGGTGGCCGAGTTTTTACATACACGACCAGTAACTTTCAAACTGTGAAATAAACAAACGTTTTCCTTCTTTAATCATGTTTACCAAAAAATACTGGTGGTGACATCAAAGGATGTTTATTTGTGGTAAAAATAACATTATTATGTAATTAGGTAATTATAAAATTATCATGGTCATTGTCAAATAAGAAATCAATGAGAGGATGAAGAGAAAATTTTCGCGGGTTATCGAGTAATTATGGTAAGTGTTGTTGCTCAAATGTTAAAGTATGTATATAGGCAGATGATTTCTTTTACTGTATCATACAATCATGGCTGAACATCCATGTATTTACTGCAATATTGAGGTCACTTCTCGTGCGCACGCTATTGCATGTGATTCATGTGGAAGATGGAGTCACCGTAGACACACCGGTAAGTCTTAGTAATTTCTTAGTGATAATATAGATACATTAAAATTGTGAATTGTGTTGTCGCCTGTAATGTCGTGATTTAAAACTGATCATAAGTAATGCCTTAATTAACGTAAATTAACAGATAATGGTTGTAAATATAAAAATCATATTATGTTATAACTTTGCTTTATTTATTTTTTATTTTTAGAAATTACCCATCAGCAGTACATGCAACTGCGCAGTGGTGAGGTACAGATAGAGTGGTTCTGTAATGGTTGCAGGAACGTCGACGAACCACCACCACCACTTGAAATCCCGGTATCGCCACTCAGAAATCTTGCACAAGAAGATCTAAGACATGGGGGTAACACTACCATACCAGATGTGTCATTCGACCTAGCCCAAGAGTACGAACGACCAACACCAGTGGTAGACACGTCTTTACCTGATGACCTTGAGCTGAACGACGAAATCCCCGCCGACGACGCCGTAATTACGTATGAGATTGTGGAGTCCGGGACTAAGCGAGGTGCGGCGAAACTGATCAGTTCGGATGGATATTCTTACACGAAGGGGGTATGTATTTTACGTTTCATTAAAATGAATTACATACATTGATAATACATAAGATGTCTGATAAATGCAGCTCACATGAACGTGTTTATAATAATATAAAATTCTGTGATTTTGCATGATAATTCGTTACACGCATGTTGAATTCACTGAAATAAATATTACACATGATTTGTTTTATCATTTTAGGTAACGTCCGGAGAGAGACAATTCTGGCGATGCTCGGTGCGAAACAAGACAGTAAAATGTCCGGCATCCGTGAAACAGTACCGCGACATGTTCACATCGGGTGTAGCAGGACACGTTCATCCACAAGATCCTGGTGCTACAAAAAAGATGAAAATAGCTAAGAAGGTACGATTGTTTGGATATTTTATTATTGAAGTGTAATTTATTTTGCAAAATCTAACTTATAATCTTATCTAGCTTATAATATGGATATTGTCTTATAACTTATTTTATTAAATCTACTTTTACTTTGAAGTGTATTTTATTTTGAACAATATAATTTATAATTATAGATAACTTACGTTATATTTGTTTCAGGTGAAGGAACTGGCGCGACCAGAAAGAAATAATAAAACATATAAATAAATATAAAATTCAACATGAAACCTTTATTCTTTAATCATAAAAAACTTTTTAAAATAGCATTAAACGTAATTGCAGAGCTTACATTTATTCCGCCATAAATCATTATTTCTTATTTTTACTATTATGTTATAATTTTGTTAATTAAATAAAAGCACCAATTTAAAAACCAAACAACAGTATTGCGTTATTTAAATCGTAAAATTAACTAAATTCTTTACCTTAGGCATGGCATTAATTACTCAACTCAAAAGTAATCCACAGTTTGCAAATAAATGCCCCCAATGTTATTGTAAGCCGATAATAGGTGTCATTAACACCTCGTTGTAGGTATACCTCCTATATAAAATCAATTTACCGAAACATCCACGACTTTTACTCTATAAATCAATTTACCGAACTGGTCATTTACCGAAACATCCAGCACCCACATAACCCGGCAAACAGACACATAAACAGCGTCTAAAATCGTCGTTATTACCGCCAAAACGGCTCATACAAACATCATTATTGGTGTTATAGATTCATTAAACATGAAATTCCATCCTTTAAGACCAACTTTGATTTTTTTAATGAGAAAAACAAATGAAAAACTTATTTTAATTTACCTTTGACAAAAACCAGGAAGCTTATCCGAAAATTGTCACTGTCGACTGTGCCCTACTGTATTCATTGTTATTAAAGCTGAGGTTAATTTAAACCATGTAAATATCAAGAGAAAATACGGAAAATTAAAGTTCCACTGACTTATTTTTATTGGAGTTCAACGTTAATGGCAAACAAGTTGTTATTGTTTTGACGAAGTCCGCGAAACGGTAGTTAGAGACCGTCAAGTGAGCAACTTTTTCTCGAATGAATATGTAAACAATAAAAACTATGTCGTAGCCAATGCTTAACAATTTTGATTCAATAATATTTTTTTTACATGTATAAAAGTTCAAAGTAAAACTATAATTAATGGCAAACAAGTTGCTCTTGTTTTGACAAACTCCGCGAAACGGTAGTTAGAGACCGTACAGTGAGATTATGTCGATGGTATGAGACGTTGCTGCACAAAATTGGTAGCAGTTTGAAGGAAAACCATCCTTTTAAGCAAATATATATACATTTCCAATGCGGCACTCTTCGTTTAGTCAAATTTGAGTTCAATGCTAGGGGTCCCACATTTTTCAAACTGAAGCCTCTATATGAACCTTAATGTCCGTTAACCGCAATTTTATTTTCGATACTTCCTCCTTACTTTAGTTTACGTTGGTATAATGCCTAAATGGATATCATTGGTCAGTTAAATATAGTTTGACCAATTAGATGCCCTGTTACATATTTCGTTGGATGATCATCATTATTTATGTTAATGTACATAGTTGTGTTGTTTTTTTTTCGGTCCGACAAAGTTTTCTCCGGACCGGCACATTTTCTGAAATGCCTGTCCAGATGACCGGCAGATTTTTTCCAATTTCGCCAAGCCTGTGATATTAGTTAGTGAAAACATCGTTTTGAATGATTAAACAAATTTCACAATCCTATTTTTTCCAGAAAAGTTGATTTTTCGTTATAATATGATAATTTATCATTCAAAATGATGTTTTCACTATTTAATATCATAGCCACACGCTTACCACCTGTGTCCCCAGCGTGCGACCTTGGTTAGTGGTCATCATACAGGACATGTGTGGTTTCCTTTGGGTACTACTAACACATAACAGGACCACTCTAAAATTAAATACTACGTTTATATATCGATTTTTGGGCGTTCACGCGGCGATATATCTGCGTCCCGCTTTTGTCGTGTCTTCCTCGACTCCACTGCGACCATAATATTTTAACTGCGACTGCACTTAGACCATGAACGCGACAGTATTAGGAGCCCATAGATATGCCGGTAGTGGACACGCAGTATGATCGCTACATAGTATATGGGCGTCTACAAACCCATGCTATACATTAGAATGTAAAAATATTTTTACCGTTGCTTATATAGAACGCAAAAGCATGCATACCTTAAGATTTCTCATTATAATCCTCCGATGCACCCTTTTTTCCTACAAGTTAATTCCTTACCAAACATTACTAGACGTTATTACGGTTTAATGTCCAGTTTTTAATTTCTTTTAATTTCAAGCTAAGGCCCGAATATCATATCAAATAACTTAAGTTATCATAGTAGAAATTAGTTGTAGTTTAACACACATCTATAGATAAATCCCAAAGCATTGTTAGACAGAGACAAAGGCCTTTACAACAATACAATGTTTTATCACGACACATATATCATCATATCATATCATAATTAACATTACACTTGGAGTCTATTCTAACGCATCACTTTTCAGACTTGAATATCTCAGTAATGAGTTAAGATTTTGAAGTGCACATGTGATCATTTGACTATATTCTGTGCAAGATAACGATAAACTCATTTATCCGTGATAATCGGGCGCCCCCAATTGAACCCCATTGTCGGTATTTCAAAGATCATACATAACAGCTCTAATAAAGAAATTCAAATAAAGCGAAAAACCAAACAAAATTCGACCCAATTGATAATAAAATGTTACGATATTGTAGGTCATTTCCATGATCAACATGTTTGTTGTAGATCCAACCCGATCCAAGGACAACCATTTAGTATACAAAGAAAGTCAATATTTGTATTGGGGATATTCTGCTAGCATATACATTGGATTCATTTTAATTGTGAATCGCGGGACAGGCCCGTAAGGGTCTGGCTGCCCGCAGTAATTTTGATTATTGGACTTCAATATTTTACGATCTTGAAAGTTACTGAATATATTTTATTTGTTAGAATATTTTGAGGACTTGTAAATTAGCAGCGTAAAATCTAAATGAACACTTCATCTTACTTGTGTATGTATTGGCATTGGCATCCCATCGAATTATGTTACACACTATTGAAGGTCACACGGATCACGACTGAGGGAAAAACTGTCCTTTTAATTTCCATTATTAAATTAATGTATTCAAATGAGTTTTTATGCGCTCTTTTTCAAACCGGAAAAGAAACGAATGTTTGAAATGAGACTCTAGATAACGAACATCCATTTTTTTAAGTTAAATCAAGCTGAATGTTACCAAGCACATTGCATAATGAAATTAGATTTTGACGATTAGTGGCGACGGGAAAGGTGTGGACTTGCGGCGTAAAATTTTACTCCTTAACTTGTACACGATATTTCTTTCTTATACAACAAACAACAAGCTGGTTTAAAATCATATGCAATAATAATAACAATATTTGATTCGGCCACCATCACATGTTTGTTTATGGTTTCAGCGACTGTATAGAGATATGATCGAAATCAGTCTTATCCATTAGCGAAAGTTTATAGTTTAATTACTTTTCTTTCACGTTATGGCCGCCTTCAAAACGTGTTTTCAATTTAATGTGCGACCAATCACAACGGAGTGGAATAAAACTTTGGTTTACATATAAAACGTAGCATATGAAGACGTTGTTTTGCATTCGGTTCGTTTAAAAAAATTGCCTTAAACAATTGTTTTGAATGAATTATCGGTAGTAGGGTAAAGTGATCGTGAGTCGGACAGTGTTTTCAGTTTCGAACGATTTGAGCTATATTTAGAACTGTCAGGACGGTTTCTTCAAACTGGTACCCAGCCTATTATTCCCGCTACGCATTTCAACCGTTTTTGCACGCAAAACGGTTTAGATTGCGCCTATATGTGTAGTTGAATACAGCTACTCCAGTTCGATTGAGAGTCGGACAGTTTTGATATTGAGTCGGACAGTGAGAGATGTCAGAGTAAATGGCCATATATTATATGGTTTTATACTATTTTAAGTCAATAATGCAAAAATATTTGTTCTATTAGTGCTTTTTCAATATTTGGTTTATATTGAAATGAATTAATCTAATTAAATGATGTAAAATTACTTATATACTTACGTTATCGACCAGTGGTTGCTACACGCGCTTCTAAGCTTGGCGACCCGGGTTCGACTTCTCTCCCGAAGCATACAAGTTCGATTGGTGGTTGCCATACTAGACCAGCGAGGTTTTGCTAAATTTTTTTTCACACTATTCAAGAGTATCAGGTTAATATTGGGCAACTACATAGTTACGATGCCTTGCTTAATGCACTACGTGAGTTAGCGTGTGTGAACATGAACGTCTATGAAGCCCATCGGGTATCGAAAACAAGTTGAAGATTAAAGATTCGTGTTTTCAAGCTAAAGACAAATACAATGTACAGCAGAATTTCTAATTCGTATTTATGAGTAATCCAGTTACAAAACCACTCAAACATGTGTGTACGCGACTTTTTTTTCTTTTGGTGCATTACATGTCATGGCCGTGTGCCTGTTTGCTGCAGTTATCTGAAGGCTTCGCAAGGAGAACTCAGGGTTCCGAGCTTTCAACTTTATCAATATCCACAACATATCCAAAGGCCTGCCACGCTTAAACGATGCGCCTTTCTGAGCGGCAAAAATCCCCACGTACCTTAAAATGTTACTTTTACTAAACCCAAAACCCCTGGCCGCTTATGAAGTGGCGGCCTCAATAAGAGCCTTTTCATCAGTCGAGGACATTTTGTGCTTTTTACCCCAGGTAGCGCCGTGCTTTACCAGTCACCCTATCAGGCAAAGACGATTTGGGAACATTATATTCATCGCGGCGAACAGACATCCCGATTATATAGAGCCACTGAAGTATCAAAAATTAAGCCGATACGTTTTAAATACATTTATTTTATTTATTGGCAAATATAAACAAATATAATGAATAAAACATTGAAAATAAGAAACTGTCAACTGTAGCTGCACTGTCAAATTTCACAGAATGTTAATAAATTTTATATATGTATGAACTCTTTAATATCTCAGGCTCAGCTATGGAGTCTGCATCTGTTTCGCAGCAACGAAGCCGATGCTGCAATTCTGCATCGGCCCGCGCAGCTTTGAAAACTTTTCTGGGGACATTTTTGGCCCGAAGGTAACACGACCCTTTTGCAAAATTCAATACAGTCTTGAGCTTAAGGGCATCTTCACGGCGAAGATAATATCGGCCCTGGTGCAGGTGTGAGTCTCCATAAACTGCAATCGCATTACAGTCCTTTCGGTTACCAGGTTCATGGCGACAATAATGCAATGGACCGACTTCTTGCTGCTTCGCACCTGTATGGTGCATACCGACAACACAAAACTTGCGAATTATCACGTTCTTCATCCTATTAATTACAAAGTGAAATACGACAGCACAAACTAATAACTACAAATGCAAACAGTGTAAAATAGTGGTAAAATCCTATTATTACCAACGTAGCCCAATTTCTCACATGATATTTTTGTATGAATAAACATCGTAATATATCAACGAATTTCTGAAAGCGCAACATGTAAGAATTTGGTTTACGTGCTCATTTTATGCTGGAAATTAACTTTTAAACAAAAGTAGTAAAAAAAACAACACTTTGCACAAAGTCATTAGAACAATCTAGCACAGACCGAGTAAACTGTTTGATGAATGGAACATATAAGAGCTATTGGACTTGTCAACATTTGCATTTAGTTCAACGTAAACCCGTAATAAAATAGGCTTATTTCTGTATTTGAGACCTATCTATAAACTTTCATATGTAAATATAGGTTAAACATTGTTATTCACAACTGACATTGAGTCTGACAGTGTCCGACTCAATATCGAATTGCGTTGTTTTGCTGTCCGACTCAATATCTAAAATAGTTCATGTTGTCGGTGGGGAAATTTGTTGATCAATCTAAAGAAACTACGATTAAACTTATATTTAGTTTACAAAATGATCATAAATCTACAGCTTTAACAATGATGTCAATTGCTTAAACAGATTTAACACTGCTAGACTGTTTCAAACGCAAACAAAACTTACTTCTTTTGCGTTGTCAATTTTGAAATTCGCGCCCGTGAAGGTATTTTTAGAAATGAACTTCAGGAATGCTGGGAAGTACGCTTCAAAAGAGAAACGACTTATTTTATTGGTTTAAATATTTATTTCGGTTAATGTACACTTGTTTACATGCTGAACTGTCTAAAATCGACAGAAAAACGGGTCCAAAAACGTCCGACTTCAGATCGTGTCCGACTCTAGATCACTTTACCCTATGGTGGACGAACCAGTTATCGAACACCTAAGAAATTAAGTTAAATTTGCAAACACTTAAAATAACAAAAACAATTTGTTTTAACAAATGACTAACAGTTCAATCATTAAATAACTTATCTGTAAAGTTTTCAAGCAAATATCCGTCAAGAATTCATAACAATGATTCCTTGTTTATTGTCACCTCTAGCAGATAAAACAAAATGGCGGCCGATGTAAACATGACCTATTACCGAACAGTTCATAAATACTACTCCAGTGAATATAAACAAACATGAAACTGAATAGTTTTTATTGAAACATGAAAATTTACAAAATTAGAAAAGCATGTAGCTTTGAACACAAAAAGACAAGTCTATTCCTCTGCAATATTGTGGCAAGGACAATAGAACGGGTCATTTCTCCTGACAACATTTGTGGCTGTGCAAAACTGCAAGTGCACCCAGTGGCTACAGTTATCAAAGTCACACTTGGCCCACTACACAAATATCAATGATACGCAGTTAGCAAGTTCTTTTGGCTGAAAGCGGCTGCATACACAACAAGTTTCATCATCATCTACATCTTCAGACGATTCAACATCAGTGTTCAGATGGGAGGGTCCAGGCTCTGGGTAAGTGTGTTGTTTTGTTGATTGTTTTTTTTTCAGTTGTTTGTTCCTTGTTGGTGAAACTGTTTCTTTTGTGGGCATAAGCTTCGAATGTTCGTTTGATTTTTCAGTTTGTTGCTTGTTTTTCTGTTCATTTGTTGTTTCAGCTCTTTCCCTTAGTTTCTGTTCAATTACCGGATCTGTTATTTCTTTGCCAGATGTAAATTCAAGAATGTTATTCTTTTTCTTTCCATTGTTGAATTCTTTCTTTTTGTTAATGACAACTTCTGCTTCATAGAAGAAAACATCAGGATTTCTTTCATGCATGTTTTTGTTGATTTCAGGAACAGATGGTTCAGCAACATATGGTAGCGAAGTGGTAAAATGCTCCTTGCTAACAGCTGACTCGTCAACAGGAAAAACACCTGATTTCTTGAAGGCAGATCGAAGATTTTCCACAGACAATGCTGCTACGTATGCAGCAGATCCAAGAGGAGCAACATTGTACTTTGTGATTTTTGTAGAGGGATTTTCTCTGATAAATCTGTGACACGTGGAGTTGTAGATTTTTTGAAGGGGTCCAAAACAACCCACATCAAGGGGTTGAAGGACATGGCTTGTGTGGGCCGGTAAGATGAATAGAATAATGTTATTCTTCTTTGCCCAATCCAGCACTGGAACATTTATGTGGCTTTTATGGCCATCAAGCAGAACAAGGATAGGCTGTGACTTGTCCACTCTTTGCACATATCTGAGGAAATGGGTGTCCATGTAGTGTAAAAACACAGCTGAATTTGACCAGCCACTGTCAGACATACACCCTGATGACCCTTGTGTAGACCCTTGTAACAGATCTGCATTCAGGCGTTTCCCTTTGAAAACAAAGAATGGTGGAAGCTGTGTGCCTAATGCGTTGCCACATCCAATTATTGTTGTAACGCAGGACCTTGACGAAGTAACTGCTGGTGCCTTCAATGTGCCACTTATTATGAATGGTGGGGTATGCTCTGTTTGGATACTTTTTTCGTCAATGTTATAGACACACTCAGGTTTGTTGTGGAGGTCATGTTTTTCAACAACGCTCATCAAATTGTTGAAATATTCATGAACATTGGCCTCTGATGTGGCTTCAGCTCTGTAGTTGGACATTGCCCTCGGACGAACAACTCGCAACTCAGGCCATCGCTGCTGGAAACCCTTAAACCATTTCACAGACAAAGGTTAATCATTTGGCCTCTTACCAAGGAACACTGCATAGTTTGTAGCACTTGCTACAACTTCACTGATGGTATAACCATACCCAAGGACAGCCATTGTCTTGACATGGTCAACTAGTTTGACCTCTTCTTTTTGAGAGAAGAGTGGAGCTGGTCCGGGTTTGAGGCATTCAGGGTCAATAACCCCTTTCACACGGTCCCATAGTGTAGTATGGGGAACACCATACTGTTTTGCAACAGTTCTTACTGGCAAGCCACTGTCTTTTACTTTTAGGTATGCATTGTGAAGAGCTGTTGGTGAGTAAAGACCTCTGTGTTTAATTATCTTCTTAGGTTTAGACTGAAAAGAAAAAGAAAAACAAACTTAACTTTATGATGATCAATTGTCAAGAAAGAAAAGCTGGAATATTTTTTCGGAACTGTGCTGTAGCTCTAAGAGCGATAATAAAACAAAGTCACATGACTATCACATGACTGTCACGTGACCCGGACTCGACGAAAAAATCTACGTCTGCTGCAATCAAAATTGCAAATGGAAATACGCTTTTTGGTGTGTAAATGCACGTTTTGATAAATGCATTCAAAAAGTAATAGCAAAAAACACATAAAACCGTGTAAATAACAATAAATGCATTTCTTTTACCTGTTTTCGGCGCATTTGTTGCAAGCTTAGTGGACAAGTAGGTCACGGACTTCATAAATGACCATTTGTTTATGGATGTGACGTCATGCGCACTTTTGCGCATGCGCATATAGAACCAAAAAAACCGTCCGATATCAGGTTCTGTTCGATAATAGGTACTTACACGATATACTATAAAAGACATTGAAACTTAAAGGGAGACTACCTCGTTATCAACTGTGGACGAAATGACTCTTAGTTATCTCCCCTATGATTATGGTATTAACAGAGACCGATTGAGTGTGTCTGGTGACTCCGACTGTGATGTTGCAAGGATCTCCTATGATTATTTATGCATGGATGTAAGAAGTCATTTATAGTATAACAAATGTATTTCAAAAAAATACAGTGTAAGACATTAAAGCAGCTAGATTTAAACAGGGCCATATACATGCTTGTATAGATCCCTGATTTAAAGCACTTAATTGTAGAAAGGTGTAATGGTGTCGCTTTTGTGTGCCAAGACGTACGCTGGTATTTAAACATGGAACCCATTTGGACAGACAAGCCCAACGACTACAAAAACGTCACTTTTCTGTCGCTTTCCCATGCTCACAAACTAAGCGAAAAGTAAATAAATCTAGAACAGTTTATCAACCGATATGTGATCACACCGGCCGGTTTCATTGGACAGTGAGTGTGGCGATTTATTATCTGAGGCCGTTCCAGTCTATGTAATATCTACCACTCCTTCATTGGAGGCCGCTCCAGTCTACGTAATGTCTCCCACACCTTCAATGAGGCTTTCTACGAAGGCAAATCATCCAACTTAATGCAGAATTCTATATATTTTTTTGTTAACATATTTGAATAATGTACCTCACATAGTTTTAATCATCAACTCGAATGGTGCACATTTAAAGTACTTAAATGTTCGGGTGTTTTCTGGCCAAGTTTTATATAGATTGAGTCATGTGGCTTCTAGAGTGGCCACGAGTTTTTGTCTCACACATGACCCTGTTTTTTTTGTACTTCACTTTACACAAAATAAAACTTAGTATATTTATTGTTAAAAATAAGTATATAATACTAAGTCTCGGTAAGCAGCTGGAGCGTGCGCGTCGCGACCGAGTCGAGAGTCGCCCGCAGAAGATTTTCTCACCTGTACATATTTCCTTATAGAGGGGAAAATTTACGGGTGGCTCTGCTAATCCAGCTGAGTCCGTCACCCTCGAGCCGGACGTCTTCTACACTGATTGTTTGGCTGTCTTCTTTAAAATGCAGCGGGCTTGTCACCCGCTGTTTATCGTCGAGAGTTCGCCGGCCCGGACCTGCCAGAGGTCCCGTCTGAAGAGGGCCGGAGACGGCGGGACAGCGAGACCACCAGTGTGGGGGACATACGGGACGGACCTGGGTCTGTGCACTGCGCGGGGGGAAACCCGAAACATCGAGGGGGTGGCTTTAGAGAGGGACCCCGGGACAGCGGTACTCAGTACGCTCAACGCACTGGGGAAACTGTCTCGGGGATGAAGACGACGGCCGATGACAACAAGTGGGCCATAAAGGCGGAGCTGTGTGCGGATGCGGTGCTACGTTCAGACATGAATTTGTCATGAGATTGTCTATCTACCTGTGCACATTAAGGTCTCATTGGCCACCGCGCACTGGTCTATTTGGAACTAAATTATATCTTTGGCGAATACCCGGGAAGCCGGGGTAAATTCGACCTACTTTGGCTCTAAATTTAACTTTCTCCCCTGATAGGTCACAGGGGCAGGTCGGGCTACAAAGACCTCGTGAAGAGGCCAGTAGGACCTGTATATAAACTCTGAAACACACACTTACACACACACGCACGCACGCACGCACGCACGCACGCACGCACGCACGCACGCACGCACGCACGCACACACACACACACACACACACACACACACCCGTACTTGTAAAACCTTCCAACCGGGGAAATGTGTTCTAAACCTACCAACCGGGGACCACCATTTCCACATATTCTAGAAAGCTGAAAGTGATAAAGAACAGAAAAGTTTCGAACCTAAAGTACGATTTTGACATAAAAATTATGATAAATAGGGTAATAAATCAAAGAAAATTTTACATGCACACCGGGGAATTATGTACGTACCAAATGAGGAACGGCGATGTGTGCCAACTGGGGAACGGTGTATACCAACAGGGGTACTAAGTGCGTACCAACTGTGGAACTTCAATGTGTACCAACAGGGGAATGGTGTATACCAACAGGGGAACTAAGTGCGTTCCAACTGTGGCACTTCAATGTGTTCCAACTGGGGAACGGTGTATACCAACAGGGGTACTATGTGCGTACCAACCGTGGAACTTTAATGTGAGCCAACAGGGGAATTGTGTTAACCAAGAGAGGAACTTAAGCGCGCTATCACCGTGGAACTTCAATAATGTCCAACAGAGAATTTGCGTTTACCAACAGGGGTAATTGTGTGTAATCATGGTACCGTTGTTAATCGGACAATGGCGTGCACGTTCATGGATAATATTTAATTTAGTACAAAAATTGAAAAGAATATGTATGAAACAATATTTAAATTAAATATGTTTATCATATGACCTTATATAAGTTATACAAAAATGCCTTATTTGATTGACTCAAATATTATTCACATCAAAATAAACATTAGAGACGCAAATCAAACAATACATTTATGACTTCATTAGCTATAAGCCGACTACAAGCATGCAGGTGCTGCTTTATACCATAACAATCATGGTGCAATTAATCAACAAATGAATACAATTCGTTCTTAAAACTAAAAAATAATGTTATTTTTTCAGGCCACGCTATTTGTCAAACCGAATGAAGGAGAGGGGGAGGCGGCTTATTTGTTTAATTCCTTTTTTTCCATCAGAAAAAAGCATTCACGATTTTCACGTACTATGAAGTTTTTTATCCTAAAAGTAGAACTGCCCATATGCATGTAGATTGAGTAGTGTAAATTTACATTCTCCTTACTCTGACATTATAAAATAACTCATGCATTTAATCCCCTGAAACAGGTAAACAACAGAAAATGCATTCACACGCATGGCAACTTCCACTTCACTTAAATTGTCTTAAATACATTTATTGCATTTTCAAAAATAATAAAATCTGTAAGTTTAAACAATCATCAACGTTTCACAACGAATGTGGCGAGGCCTGAGAAACTAAATAGTTGAGTAAACTAGCAAAACGACTTGATAACAATGCATTTTGATGCGCCAGTGACTTAGTCTACGGCGGTAGGTCAATCTTAATAATGATCAGTATTTATTGTTATAATATATGTATTCCAATTCTACAACTGTGATACCATTACACATGTGCTGTATTAAAAATACAGTATGTATGCACTTGTTTGAGTAGAGAATGCAAAAAACGGGTTAACGTTAATAATGAACTTATATTTAATTCTACCTGTCGAAATAACAGATTATATTTTAAGGAAAATAGTCACTGGCAATCGCTTTGTTTTCCCTTGCAAACCAAACACCTTTTATTAAGATTTGAATTCACGTATTTTGTTCAAACTACCTTTATGTAAACCAACTTATATACCTAATTTTTGCATAAAATATAATAGAAAGAGTGTATTTTAAGCACTGAAAAGTTATGCCGATGTGTCATACATATATTATTTGTTGAAAACAACATAAAAGTTATAATTAATGTTGTTATATACGTATAATCACCGCTGACGTTGACAGCATTATCAATATATAAAAACACTAATAATTAAATATGAACCAAAGCAAACACTTATCAAACACGTAGTTTAATATTATTTTAAATCACTTACATTATAGTATATATACTTACTGGGAGTGCACATGTGGATCAATTGTTAGACCCTTGTTGGTGCCAACTTAAAAATAATATGTACCAACAGGAAAATTATAACAGTGTGACTCAATTCTGAATATACAGCACCAAATCGAACAAGATCAAAATCGCATACATGTCAAAACACTTAATTACATTCCAGATGGCAGATAACATGGTTAACATAATGATAAATCACTTAAAACAACCGACATTATAGCATCATATCGCAAAGTGTATAAACATGATTAATTATTAGCTGTGTGCATGCATTTACATATCACATATAAATATATGTTTCAAATATGTTTTGTTCTAGGTAATCTACAGCTTGCTCAAGTGTGTGTATATGAAGAGCATTCGAAAAAACAAGTAAATAGCTTGTGTTAGAATGCATAAAAGAGGTCAGTCGCAAACGCGATAAATTGTTTTAACAATATCTTAGTCTGGGAAATGGGTATGTTAATTGATCTTTAACCATAAATGAGACAAAAACATAACTAAATCTGGCATCTTAGTAATTTTCATCGTCGTTGAATTATAAACTTCAATTAAAAACATGGGAAAAAATGCATAACTCCTCGCGAATTTTTGTAGATCAAGCAATTTTGATATGATAAACATACCAATTATATACACAAAGCAAATATGTGAATTGATAGCTAATGTGAATATCTACACGCAAAACAAATGCACACAAATCTGTGTAGGAAATTATAGTAATATTTAACAACTACTTCATCAATTCTAGTGCGATATTTACGTAATAATTTACATGTTGGTAAATTTTTATTTTAAAATAACTATTAAGTGCATAACTGCAAGTCAGACACCTGTCATTCACAACAAATTTTGTAAAATTGACAAAATATTCATTTGTATTCTTCATATTGTAGCAGTAGTTTAGCAGTAATTTTTTTATGTTTATCTTATTACATCTAAAAGTGTTTGTTTGTTATGCTTGAACAATATGTTTGCTTCCATTTATCCGACTGATTTTTTTGTGCCTTCTCTGAACGTTTAGCCTTCTAGATTGATTTGTTATCATGTTTGCTATAATCATTCATATTCACCAAGTTTAGGGTAAAAAATAACTTGTATAGTGAGTAACTCGTAGAAACTCGTAATAGAAAGTACAAAGAAACACTCTTTGGCCGAACTATATACCAATCCTAATTTGTTCGCGATATGATTATGAACAAATATCGTTTTTGACTGAACCGTATTAATAAAACATTCAAATACAATTGGCACACATATATCGTTTTCGAAAAGAGTATATAGAACAAGAAAACACAAAAAAATGTGGCAACTTCATCCTTTAACGTATTCTCCTAAACGTGCATTATATGTGTAATATTTTTTTAAGTTAAAAGTCCCCGTCGCTTTTTTGTTTCAATTAATTTTCTGCAAAAGTCTTTGACATTTTTCCAACTTCTGTTGTGAAGGTCATTCTCTGTTTCAATACATGCAAGTATTTCTTTTTTCCCTGGTAATTTACCCATTATCAAAAAACGATCAAAGTGTCTGTGAACAGCTCCTTTTTCGTTTTCACTCCATTGCTTTTTGGCTGCTTGTTTTGTTCTCCTGGTATTTGAAGTACCCTTTTCTGTACATAGTTAATAAAACACCATATGACGTCGCTAACTGCCATGTGTAAGATATTCATTTTAAATATATATACTTAAGTACAATTTTTCATAGCAAAATTACGACAAAAGCGTCCAGGTACTTACGGCACCTGATAATGACAACGTTGTCACACGACAAATTTGGAAACATTGTTTTGCCTAATGAATCAAACAATTACTTTTTTAAAGATTGGCTGAATACACCGACGTAGCATGTCATAAGATAAACCAGGTTGTTCCAAACATGTTATCAAAGTTCGAAAAAGTATACAATGAATATTTTTTACAGATACTAATAAGACAAAATGTATGCACGGTTAAATGAAAGGTATTGTACTTCTCTGGACAAATGTGTTGGAAGAAAAAAGAACTGGTGAACGGACTGTGGTTCACGGTAAATCCTGTATGTATTGTGCGGTGGTGGGTATAAAATGAACTATCTTTTCTTACCCATGTCAGAATGTATCGTATAGCAAAATATCGAGTAGACGCCATTGTTTTTTTGTCGTTAAGATAAAATATCAACCAATGTCCATATGTAACACGCAAGTTAAATTTCCTAATGTCTCAGAGTTTCATACACAGTAATTGGCAGCGTATAAGTTTTATACTGAAAATTAAAATTAATGATATTACACTTCTTGGATAAGCGATAATTAACGTTTTTGTGATTATGATGAAGTCGATGTCTATAGACTACAGTGGTTAAAACACATGCTCACGAGTTTCATTGACAGGTGTAAATTCTGAATTCTTTGTGTATATGAAGATTTTGAAAGACAAGTAGTTCATAGTCACTACAATTAGTAAACAATATTGTATTCTTTAAAATTCGCATAACGTGTGCTTTAACATGTTTATATAATGATCATCGACCAACGTGTTATGTTAAGCCCAAATACCAATTAGCATCAACCGGAATAAATATTGGCACAATATAATTTAAGGCAAAATTACGCCCATTTCACTGAAGACTAAACCAAACCAGAAAATATGCCTTAGTAGCTTCGACATAGTGAAATATTACAAACCGTCTCATCGACTTCTTCCGTGTGTACGGATGTTGTTTGTCCTGGATCCTGGCTGTCCGTAGATATAGTAGTCATTGTGTTGCCTATTCAAAACAACAATAAAAAATGGTATAACACATAATTTAGTCAGAGTTAAAAAGTTCGTTATTCATGAAACCATTTAGTACAACACATTGGCATTAATTCCTTGTACAACAATTACAATAATTTCATGATGTTCATAATATGTATTTAGGCATGTGTAGTAATAACAAAATCACTGTGAAACATACCCTTTTTGTTCCGTACATTTCTGAAAATGCAAAAAACAAATACACATTATCAGACAGAACGCATTTCAAGTAGAGCTTGACGACGTTCAATGATAAACCATTTTAATTCACGGCTTAAAGGTATTTAACCAGAAAATACGCCTTAGTAAGGCAAATTTACGCCCATTTCACTGAAGACAAAACCAACCAGAAAATACGCCTTAGTAGCTTCAACCTTGCGAAATATTACAAACCGTCTCATTGACTTCTTCCGTGTGTATGGATGTTGTTTGTCCTGGTTCCTGGCTGTCCGTAGATCTAGTAGTCATTGTGTTGCCTATTCAAAACAACAATAAAAAATGGTATTACACATAATCTAGTCAGTGTTAGAAAGTTCGTTAGTTATGAAACCATAAAGTACAACGCATTTGTATTAATGCATGTGTAGTAATAACAAATCACTGTGAAACATACCCATTTTTCGCTCCGTGCATTTCTGACAATTCAAATAACAAATACACATTATCAGACAGACCGCATTAAAGTAGAGCTTGACGACGTTCAATGATTAAACATTTTAATTCACGGCAAAAAGATATTTGAATATCTGTATTTAAAATGAATAACTCATGAATGAACATGAATGTAATCATAAAACTGATTGGCTATATTTATAAAAATAATAATTCAAAAGACATTTAAAGCTAATATAAAATGTGATAAATATCAGTGATAAATCCATCACAGATGACATCTTTACAATAGAATGTACCTTTCTCCATGGAAGTGTTGGTACTCCATAATCATATCGGAGTTCCTCGCCAATTGCAATGTCTCTGTCGGCGAAAGTGCATAGATGGGGAGTTTGGTTGACTTCAACTATTTTCATTACACAATTTATTTTGCGTCACCATTTTCGGCATCATTTATCATTCGACCCTCATGAAATATATCGTTGGTAGCGTCAATGCTGAATAAGACATTTAAATACACACTTCTGGTGCTTTAAACTAAAATAACGCGCATGCCATATTTAATTATTATGGTGAAAAAACTAAAGATAATTCTTCTTCTAATGGCGTGATTTAAACGTTTGATGTGCAAAGTAAAGATATATGTAGTTACCATCAAGATTTGTCTCTGTATTTAAAAAAAAGTAAATGAAACTGCCTTGACCCTTCTTTTCATACTCCTTTTCTAATTGCCGTGCATGTTTTACTCGTGTTATCAGATCCCCTTTGTATTCGAGAAGAAAGTCTTCTTTTTTAAAAGGCTTAGTGGCAAAGACTCCTTCGCCTGAAATATTTATATTTGTAGACATTTTATATTAATAATCATTTTGGTCATATATAGATATATGCGCCAATAGTGTTTTATTCATAAATAATCAATAAATTTTTATGCTACTTCCATACTTCTGCCCAGTATTAAGTAATCCAATAGTCCATGTTTGTTTTCTTCTTTTTAATGGAAAGGGGCTACGATGTTCTTTTATAATTTCTAAACGACTTTAAACATAACCATATACAAAAATATTTGTACCTATGACATCATTGACATTGACGTAATTCTGGCAGTACGTTCTTGCGAGATCAAGGGGACTTGGACCCTTTTGGCTACTAAATGTTAAAATGGAAATGTCGATGAGAAAAACAACAAGAGCTGTCAGAAGACAGCGCGCTCGACTATTCAAGTGCTTGACAGTATAAAGTAAGCCACCATGAGGAAATTGTTCATATTCAATAAGGTCAAGGTACTATAGTCATGTTCTAACTGGAAGAGGACCATAATTGAAACATATTGATCCTATGTCAATTTTATGTAACTTGTGAATATGTTACTATGTCGTAATAAATAAGTTTAAACCAAACATATTGATCGCTTATATTTTAAAGAAGTGGTACATTATAGACGATTCTGAGTTTAGGTTTCCACAAAACATATGTATTGAGCATTTGTAAAGACATAAAACAAACTAATAAGATTGTATTTCAAGTTTGATAGCAATAGCTTGGGTGGGATGGTTGGACGGTCTTAAGAAAAAAAATGCTTTTTTTAACATGTTAAAAAAAATAAGAAAAACAAAAACATTTTTTTTGGGGGGGGGGATTTCTAGGGTGGGGCGTGTGGGATGGTTTGGGTGAAGTCCATTGTGGAGTATCAGGTAAGTGTTGTGTTGTCAAAGTATAAATCAAATCTGATCCTAAATAAAGAAGACATGGCAATTTAATCAAAATTTATTAATTTGACCTTCAGATTCAAGGTCAAAGGTCAAGGTAAAATTCAACTTGCCAGGTGCAGTACCCTCAAGTTACTAAGTGGAAAAAGGGCCATAGTTCTTACAAAATGCTTGTTACAGCTGTCTGCTCTTGTTTATAGATTAAGGTCATGTTGGTTAAGAAGTATGCAAAATATGAAAGCAGCATGTCAAGGGACAATTAAAATATTTGAGGTGGTACGCAAACTTTAACAAAGAATTATTAATAATATGCATATTCTAAGTGGAAAAAGGGGCCATAATTCTTACAAAATGTTGTTTACAGTAGTCTGCTCTTGTTTATAGATTGGGGTCATGTTGGTAAAGAAGTATGCAAAATATGAAAGCAATATGTCAAGGGACAAAGAAAATATTTAAGGTGGTACGCAAACTTTAACATAGAATAACCAATAATATGATTATTCTAAGTGAAAAAAGGGACCATAATTCTTACAAAATGCTTTTTACAGTTGTCTGCTCTTGTTTATAGATTGGGGTCATGTTGGTAAAGAAGTATGCAAAATAAACCTTATGTCAAGGGACAAAGAAAATATTTGAGGTGGTACGCAAATTTTAATAAAGATTTATCAATAATATGCATATTCTAAGTGAAAAAGGGGCCATAATTCTTTCAAAATGCTTGGTACAGTTGTCTGCTCTTGTTTATCGATTGGGGTTATGTTGGTAAAGAAGTATGCAACATATAAAAGCAATATGTCAAGGGACATATAAAGTATTTGCGGTGGTACGTAAACTTTAACAAAGATTTATCAATAATATGCATATTTTAAGTGGAAAAAGGGGCCATAATTCTTACAAAATGCTTGTTACAGTTGTCTGCTCTTGTTTATAGATTGGGGTCATGTTGGTAAAGCAGTATGCTAAATATAAAAGCAATATGTCAATGGACATAGACAATATTTGAGGTGGTACGCAAACTTTAACATTCCAACGCTCACGCTCACGCTAACGCCGACGCCGGAGTGAGTAGGATATATATTTATATATATATATATATATATATATATATATATATATATATATATATTTAACGAAAAACTGCCTAGAGCTCTACTTTGTTTAACGTATATTTATAAAATATATTCGTGAAATATGTACCGTAAAACAAGCTTTGTAATCAAATGATATTTATATAAATCGATCTTTAGAATTCGTCTTCCAGTATTACTATAACGTTTACATAAAAACGCTTTTTAATAGTAATTGAAAGTTGTAAACATAATTAAAAAACTTACCTTAGTTTAATGCATTTGTTCGCTCGAAACTCCATTTTTCCAACTTACTTTCATTAAATGATATAAATACCGAGTGTATGATTTTTAAACAGCGCAACCGGGGAACTGTTATAAGCCTGGATACACACTCGATTGTCATTTGGTCAAGATTTGTGTATATGTTGTGCATGCCACAAACCCGCTAATCGGGGAAGGCGTTGGATTTCTAATTTAAATTGACAGTTTGGTATTTCATACACGTAGATTACAGATTTTCACCTAAAACCAACCGGGGAATTCCCCGGTTGGTCGGTGTTCCCCGCTTTGTTGGTGTGTATTCATACGATTTTCCCCGGTTGGTAGGTTTTACAAACACACCCGCACACACACACACACACTCTAAAACAAAGTTCATATAAAGGTACCCGCGCTGGTGCAGTTGATGAGATGTCCTCCTAGCGATCGGGAGTTCGTGGGTTCACTCTCTACTCGGGGATCGTTCTCATTATCTCCTCCATGGACACCAAGTACTGGTTCTTCCCAGGAAACGAACTCAACAGTGTCCATATCTGCCTATAATAGGCCTTCCTGTAATAGTCAGCAATTGACAGTAGGAAGTACGAAGTAGAAGGTAACGAGGTAAACATGACGTATACGTTTTTTTTTTATTATAAGATTTGACATACTTTTTCGTTTTTGACATCACTTGACCCAAAGACGTAGAATGTATTATATAGGTCTTTTCTTGACCGAAATTCGAATTTTGTGCTTGAGACCAGTAAAGTTTCTTCGCGGAAGCAATTTAAAGTACTCGTTTCGTTTTTGTAACGTATTATATTTTATAACGAGAAAATGTCAAGCATATGGGTAATTAAGTTAGGTTTGAAAAATGCTAGCTATTAGTTCGTTTGGATTTTGCTCTTGTGCATTTTACTTTTCACGTTTTCTCATGACCAATAAACAAGCTGGCACGTGTATATTTATGACTTCTTCATTTCACCGCGAAATAATGTGACAGCATGTACGGTGGCTTCAAGAAATATCATTGCAATCTGATTGCGTATTCTTTTTGCGCTCCCCAAAGATCCGAATATAGGGAGGTGGGGATTATGAAGTTCCGTCTATCCGTCCCTCAAAAATGTACTTCCACTGCGATTATATGATATCAATTCTCATACTGACTCCCTTTCCGTCTGTCAAACCCTGTGTGGCCGCACCACGTGGTCCGTGTCGTCATTTTAGCTATCCGTTCGTCTGCTACGTCATGCAAAATGGAAGAAACTAATAAATCAATTTTGAGTCGCGTTCTGAGAAAACTAGACATACCGGTAATGCATGTGCGTAAAGGGTCGTCCCAGATTAGCCTGTGCAATCAGCTCAGGCTAATCAGGGTTGACACTTTCCGCTTTTATGACATTTTTCGTTTAAATGAAGTCTCTTCTTAGCAAAAATCCAATTTAGGCGAAAAGTGTCGTCCCTGCTTAGCCTGTGCGAACTGCACAGGCTAATCTGGGACGACAATGTACGCACATGCATAAGGCCCAGTTTTCTCAAAACACGACTCATTTGATCAAACTGTTTATGCAGTTTCCTTATATGATGGAACAGCGCATATTGCCAGGTGGACATTCCTTGCTATGTTAAAACAACAAATCGTCGTTTATAAATTATTACACAAGTGAACGTGTATCTCGGAAAAACAGTCAGCAATTTCATAAAAAATAAAAACCGTAAATAACACGTGAAACTGCCCATCTCGCACTCCAGCCACGCCAGTATGGAATTTCCGTCTCCCCGTGGTGCTGCAAAAGATGCGTGATGTTTCCATAATCGTCATCGTGGTAACTGTAGATAAGGCAGAATATGAGGATATAACACAGTGCCCAACCATGTATATGACCACTGTATATAGTAGTAGTAGTAGTAGTAGTAGTAGTAGTAGTAGTAGAAGTAGTAGTAGTAGTAGTAGTAGTAGTAGTAGTAGTAGTAGTAGTAATAGTAGTAGTAGTAGTAGTAGTAGTAGTAGTAGTAGTAGTAGTAGTAGTAGTAGTAGTAGTAGTCGTCGTAGTAGTAGTAGTAGTTGTAGTAGTAGTAGAAGTAGTAGTAGTAGTAGTAGTAGTAGTAGTAGTAGTAGTAGTAGTAGTAGTTGTAGTAGTAGTAGTAGTAGTAGTAGTAGTAGTAGTAGTAGTAGTAGTAGTAGTAGTAGAAGTAGTAGTAGTAGTAGTAGTAGTAGTAGTAGTAGTAGTAGTAGTAGTAGAAGAAGTAGTAGTAGTAGTAGTAGTAGTAGTAGTAGTATTAGTAGTAGTAGTAGTAGTAGAAGTAGTAGTAGTAGTAGTAGTAGTAGTAGTAGTAGTAGTAGTAGTAGTAGTTGTAGTAGTAATAGTAGTAGTAGTAGTAGTAGTAGTAGTAGTAGTAGTAGTAGTAGTAGTAGTAGTAGTAGTTTAAAAAAAAATTAACCCTCAACGGGGCTCGAACCACTGACCCCCCCTAGAGCCACGGAGCAAAAGGCTACCGCTCTATCCTCTAGACCATCCGCTCTAATACCATGACAATTGTATTTTTTTTTACTTTATATATGCAATCCTCGTATTATCAAAAAATACAACGACAACAACATAATTCTCCAAATTATTCAATCGTTTCGCGTTGCAACGCTTTATAATTTTCAGGTTTTTAAATTGTCAAAAGATGCACATAATGGATATTTTAGAGCATGGTAAATGTTCAGTTTTACTGTTTCCTCACAAATATCATAACTTCAAGGAAAATTTGCGAATCTGAAACTTTTTTCTCTCAATTTTGTCAATTTACCAAAGGCCCATTTAAAGGAAGTTGTTTATGCAGCAGTCATTTGGTATGTGCGAGAGGTCATGCTACTACGCGTCTTCTTAATATTTATATAAAGATTGTGTTCACTGGTTGTGTTGTGTAGCATAACAGCCGTACAGGTAACACTATAAAACACTTTTCTTTTAACTGTCAACGTTTTAACTTCGCTGTTTCAATGCCATCTTAATCATGGTGATTAATGAGGACTTGCACCATACGTATAGTTTAAAGACAATTTCAATCAGAAACCAGAAACAGATAGCTGTATGTCACCACATCGACGTTAAATAACGCCATAAAATGACGTTAACGTAACCAGTGATGCGTGATAGCGTTTTCCGGAATTTACGAACGGCATCGGAAGACATCGTTCGTTTTCGCCGAAGTGACAATCCTTCAAGCAACACAGTGTCACTTGGGGATCGGCGTTTCGCCGATGTCTGACAACTTAATTGTCCCGTAGCCTTAGCCAATAAGAAATCGACTCATGTGTGCCACGTAGAAGTCAACGTATTCTTATCATATTTAACAGTCATTCATTACGACGACTTAGTAACATATGTGAGAAACGGAGATAAGTGCCACCACCGGCTTTTTGTGATCATCTTGCGCTCGTATATAGTGTGACGGCGATTTGTGCACAGGCTAAGTCCAAACGAGATTAGTTTCTTCATCAACTGAAACAGCAACTTCGAAAATTTTAATACAATAACTTCTATAACAATGGCGAATTGTTTACTTCTGTTTGCGGGATGCTTTTTGGCGGCGACGGCGTTGGTTGCTGCTGCCGACGGGGAGCTCAAGATCGAGGTCACACACGCCGTCGAGAAGTGCTCCCGGAAGACGCAGAGACACGACCTTGTGACCATGCACTACGTCGGGGCGCTGGACAACGGCACACAGTTCGATAGCACGTAAGTGACGTACGTTACAGTTCTACGTACTCGTTTCCGTCAATTTAGCATTGATGAACGCTAAAACGTCTGATCACTTATGTTAACTACGATTCTTTTCGTATGCATTGTTATAATATTTCTTATTTAGGTCTTCCTTTAAGTTTATACTGTTGATTCTTGTACTACTTTTGCCAAATGTGGTACTATGGATTCAAGAGGTACTTTTGATTAATGTTGTACTTTTGCTTAATAATTTATTATGATGCTATGAATTCGTGCGATACTTTTGATTAATGTGGTACTTTTTGGGAATATGGTCATAATGTATTATTGCGATATCTTTGCTGAATGTGTGGCTATGGGATATTGTGTTGCATACAATCACATGCAGTTAGCGCGTGAACATGGTTATCATTAGTGAAAAAACGACAAAGCATGAAGAAATTACTATCAACTTTCGTGACACATTTAACGATTACATGAGTAGCAAAATAAACGGTATGAAGTCATGATGGATATGAATTACCACACACGTTTAACGGTTCCCATGACTTTTACATAATTGCACTTGTTATAAGGTATTGGCGCATAATTATTTGATATCGCGGAATAAAGTTTCTGTTATCATTAGCAACAGTTGCGGAACGGTAACAGCTGTGACCCTTCTAACGCGAGATTATCTTGATGTTTCACAACTCTTGCAGCGATATTTATGAGAGGTTATCGTCGGTTATTAATGTGTATTTATAGGGCCATTCTATTGATTGCCTTCATACATTGATGTGTTTAAATAAGGAAGATGTAAATAACAAAAGTAGAAAAAGCTTTAACATTTACTTTGATGGCGGTGATATTAAAGGGATCTTTTCACGTATTGGTAAATTGACAACATTGAAAAAAGTTGTTACAGAATCGCAAATTTTCGTTTTAGTTATGATATTTGTGAGGAAACAGTAATACTTAACATTAACCATGGTCTGATATAGCCATTATATGAATCTTTTGACGATTTTAAAACCTTACAATTATAAAGCGTTGCAACGCGAAACAATTGAATAATTTGGACAGTTCTGTTGTCGTTGAATTTTGTGAAACTACGAAGATTGCTTATATAAAGTATAAAAAACGTCTTTCATACATACTTGGCAGGATGGGCGAGCGGTCTAATTGGTTTTTACTCCAGGACTCCGGGGGTCACTGGTTCTAGCCCTTATGCGGTCTACTTTTTTTCCTTTTATTAATTTTATTCTCGATTTTTTACTGGAGCTTTTTAGCTCCAATGTTTACATTTATCAATATAAAGCAATTAATGACAAACTTCAAAACATGCCAAAATCTGTGAAAAGGCCCCTTTAATCGTCATGCATATTAGAAGTCAAAGATATAGTGTGAAATAACAGCGTGCTAGGTCCTGCTCTGTTATGCGCTAAAAATCTCCGTCCTGCCCGTTTTTACCGATCATCACATACAAATTTTTAATTGTTGTTCTTTACTGTATTTTTGTAATCAAGTTCATGTCAAATGTAAAGAAATGCTTACAAACTTTAAAAACAAGTGTTATACTAAAAACTTCATATGAGTATGCAAATAATAAGAAAATGTTATCAGACTCGTGCGGCTTCCCATCTTGATCCTTTTTGCAGCACCTTGTACCTTTTGGTTACAATAGATCTTTCTCTAGTTTAAACATCGGTGTCGCGCCTTTTGGTTACCATAGATATTTCCCTAGTTTAAACATCGGTGTCGCGCCTTTTTGTTACCATAGATATTTCCCTAGTTTAAACATCGGTGTCGCGCCTTTTGAATACCATAGATCTTTTCCTAGTTTTAACACATCGGTGTCGCGCCATTTGGTTACCATAGATATTTCCCTAGTTTAAACATCGGTGTCGCGCCTTTTGGTTACCATAGATATTTCCTTAGTTTAAACATCGGTGTCGCGCCTTTTGGTTACTATAGATATTTCCCTAGTTTCAACATCGGTGTCGCGCCTTTTGGTTACAATAGATTTTTCCCTAGTTTAAACATCGGTGTCGCGCCTTTCGGTTACCATAGATATTTCCCTAGTTTAAACATCGGTGTCGGGCCTTTTGGTTACCATAGATATTTCCCTAGTTTAAACATCGGTGTCGCGCCTTTTGGTTGCTATAGATATTTCCCTAGTTTAAACATCGGTGTCGCGCCTTTTGGTTGCTAAAGATATTTCCCTAGTTTAAACATCGGTGTCGCGCCTTTTGGTTACAATAGATCTTTCCCTAGTCTAAACATCGGTGTCGCGCCTTTTGGTTACTATAGATATTTCCCTAGTTTAAACATCGGTGTCGCGCCTTTTGGTTACTTTAGATATTTCCCTATTTTAAACATCGGTGTCGCGCCTTTTGGTTACAATAGATATTTCCCTAGTTTAAACATCGGTGTCGCGCCTTTTGGTTACTATAGATATTTCCCTAGTTTCAACATCGGTGTCGCGCCTTTTGGTTACAATAGATTTTCCCTAGTTTAAACATCGGTGTCGCGCCTTTTGGTTACCATAGATATTTCCCTAGTTTAAACATCGGTGTCGCGCCTTTTGGTTACCATAGATATTTCCCTAGTTTAAACATCGGTGTCGCGCCTTTTGGTTGCTATAGATATTTCCCTAGTTTAAACATCGGTGTCGCGCCTTTTGGTTGCTAAAGATATTTCCCTAGTTTAAACATCGGTGTCGCGCCTTTTGGTTACAATAGATCTTTCCCTAGTCTAAACATCGGTGTCGCGCCTTTTGGTTACTATAGATATTTCCCTAGTTTAAACATCGGTGTCGCGCCTTTTGGTTACTTTAGATATTTCCCTATTTTAAACATCGGTGTCGCGCCTTTTGGTTACAATAGATATTTCCCTAGTTTAAACTGCTTTAAACTGCTACGCCCCATATATCATACACTATTTGCATTTATTAGAAGTCACCATAAAGTAATCCATCATGACTTTGTTGACTCTCCGTCAAACTTAAATACAATAAATCACGTTGAATGCATAAATGAAAAATGGCTGACCATCGTAGAAATCCCTGGGGTCAGATATATATCATCATGACCCTGATGACCGCTACCTTCGGGCGGCGTGACTTAACATGCGCGTATCACCTTGACATCTCAACGGCGTTTTAAGGCAAATTACGACTGTATGACGTTTACGTCTTATTTCGACAGTATATGAGCTACTTAACCCTTAGGCAAAAAAAAGAGAAAACAAAATCACACATCAATCACGAACAAGCATTGTTTTGGAACATTCTTAGAAAGTACAGCACTTTGAACACGACAGTCTCTTCTTAATATTAAACTATTGAGGTCGCAGTGGTGTAATTGATATGGTGTCCGCCTAGCGATCGGGAGGTCACGTGTTCGATATATGGGAGCGTTCTTTAGATGTCCACAATAGACAAAGTGTACTGGTGTATCAGAGTCACAGGAAACGGACTTGCGAGCGTTTTAAGCCTTCGGCGTTCTATGCAATCGAGCTAAATTAAATAGGTTTACACTAAACTTATATTAAAGTTTTGATAGACTCATCTGAACTTAGAGCACCTCTCTCTTCTCTCCAAACACAACATTCCTGACCCATTTATGCCTAGTGGACTCTCCCATCCTTCTAAATTGGATCAATTTATTTCCAAAATTAGGGATGTCTAGTATATTTATTTCTATATTATGACGAGACGCCGCATCATGCGGCGTCTCATCTGGGTTTACGCTGTTTGCCAAGGCCTTTTTTTCTAAACGCTGGGAATAAATGGGTTAACCATATTTTATTCTGTTACATTTGTTAGAATGAATATTGTCAAATCGTTATGCTCGTTTGTATGATTGTAAAAAGCATTTTCTCATAAATGAAATGCTATGATTAATTACTAACTTTTTTATCCGATGTTTGTAACATTTGTATTACAATAATACCGAAATGAGAAATAGCTGATGTTGTATGTTAGTTAATCGATTTTTCCGCGGTGCGGCTGTGTGACTTAACAGTTAACTGATACGGACAAATATATGGTATTGATGTATATTACTGTTTAATTTGTTTTTTACGAAAACAAAATAACGTTAGACCTCATGTCTCAAAGGTACTTGATTGATTTGGACATAAAATCTTTATTTTATTTTATCAATTTAATTATTAATTACACCACAGACTCTAGATCAATATACGCTCCGTGATTACACCAATCAACAATTAAACGAACTTAAATGTATCATTCCAAGGAAGCATGTAAACAACTAGTACACATCACATTAATTGACAATTGTTCAAAATCAAAACGAAATTCGTATGTCTTCCATGACAACATGTTCATTTGCCAGACATGACATTTTATTTCAAGACATTTACACAACTAATTAAGCATAGGCCCTGTTGCGCGACATTTAAAAAAAGCTGATTCATGTCGTATATATTACCGTAGAAGTACGATATACATTAATAAGAGAACCGACAGAACGCGTGCTTTGCATATGTGGTTATCTTAAAGAGGCTGATAGCCGATATGGACTTAAAATAACTGTTTCAGACAATCCCGAAATACCGTAATCCTGAATGAGCCTCGGTGTTTAGACTTTGCATAATACATTTTAATTTCTTTAAGCTTGACAAAATGTTTTTGAAGTTCGTCAAAATATCTTTCCATACAACGAAGAACATATTTGATAAAACTATTACAATTTATTGCACTCACTCGTCATTTCTTAACGTTGTGACAATAAAAAAACTACAATATTGGTAGCATACTCGAATACTATTTTAATAGAAGAAACAGTGGAACTATTGATAATACACTACTGCTTTTTCCCCACTGATCCAGATGGTCACCCGATCACATATCCCAACTATTGACTAAATATATGCGGACTGCACAGGCAACTGTGACGACACTTTACCCACATGCATTAAAGGGGGGCTTTTCACAGATTGTGGCATGAATCAAAGTGTGTCATTAAATGCTTTACATTTATTAATGTAAACATTGGGTCTAAAATTCTCCATTAAAAAAATAAAATAAAAAAAATAAAAAAGTTAACCTCAACAGAGCTCGAATCACTAATCCCTGGAGTATAAGTCTAACGCTTGGACCACTCGGCCATCCGTGCTCATACAATGTGTGTATAATTTTATACTTTATATAAGCAATCCTCGTAGTTTCACAAAATGTAACGACAACAACAGAAGTCTCCAAATCATTGTTTCGCGCTGCAACGCTTTATACTTTCCAGGTTTTTAAATCGTCTATAGATGGATATAATGGATATTTGAGAGCATGGTTAATGTTCAGTATTACTGTTTTCTCACAAATATCTTAACTTAAACGAAAATTTGCGAATCCGAAACATTTTTTTAATTGTGTCAATTTACCAAAACGCGATAAGGCCCCTTTTAACATCACTCTCACAGAGCAAGGCCCATATATAGCAATGTAACTCCTATTTCCAGATGGGAGCGCAACCAGCCGTTCCAGTTCCAGTTGGGGATCGGTCAGGTGATCAAGGGCTGGGAGCAGGGGCTGCTGGACATGTGCCCGGGGGAGAAACGGAAGCTCACCATCCCACCTAACCTTGCATATGGAGATAAGGGCGCCGGTAAGCAAAGTGACTTATTTTTCATATATTTCTATTAGCCTCGATCTGGAAAAACTGGGCTTAATACATTTGAGTTAAGTGTATCGCACATTATCCTGTGCAGTTCGCACAGGCTAATCAGGAACGACCCTTTCAACCTGAACTGGATTTTTGCTACGTAGTGACTTACGTTCCACGAAAAATACAATAACATAGGGAGGTGTCATCCCTGATTAACCTGTGTACATTGCACAGGCTAATCTGATACTACGCTAAACGCACATGAATTATATATTTAAATCTTATTCATCGAGTCTTTTCCATGCAAATTTATTCCATTGTAAAATATCGCCACCCTCAAACCCTCTTTTGGAGGTCGTGCTATCTTCCCTTAATTTACTTATCCGAAATTACACCCTCCAGATTTTTGACAATTAAACTCCTTGTTTGCGAGCGATATTACTTCTCTTATTCTTTACATCGTATCAGTGTTCTAGCCCTGAACACAAAAGAACAACAATCCATCTACTGCATGCAAATTCTGTGCATGATACTTAACCTTTCCCCTCAATGTCATGCGAAGCCCCCCCCCCCCCCATCCCGGCGCTCTTCCACAGCTTACACCCTCATCATAAAACGTCATCACCAATCTGTCAGGAGACAAAAAAAAACCGATTCCACTCATGTCGGATTAATTGCCATAACAGTCCTCGTCATGATATTCCCCAATCATCTGAAATTTATAACTAGGCAAAATATTCACCTTCCGAACGACCCCCACGACCCCGATGCTTATCACATTGGCTTTCTCTCTTTTGTGCGTCGCTAGGTTTAAACACCCTATTTAAAATGCGAATTATCTCCTCTTTAACACTTTAACCCCTCTACCCCAAGCGAAACTATTCCACCAAACTACACCTTCAATTAACGGTTTATTACCCTTACTGCAGACGACGCATGCCCCTACCGAGTTCCATCCTCAACTAACGGTTTACCCCATTTATTTCAGGTGACGCTATTCCCCCTGGTTCCACCCTCGTCTTCGAGGTTGAGCTTGTGCACACGGCCGACGGTCCCGTGCCCCCGAACGTCTTCAAGCAGATTGACGTCGATAAGGATGAAGTCCTTACTCATGACGAGGTAACAACGTGATCAGTTGAACAATCCTGCTTTTCGTAAAATATATAGAAGTTTTGAAATTATACCCACTGATTGCTCATGCCTAAAGACAAATAATTCACAATTTGCAAAAAAAAAGGTATATGGTAAGCAAAACCTTTTTGCTTTAACTTATATCTATAAACAGGTTGTTCTCCCCGTTAAAGGGATATTTCATGACAAATATCTCCCAAATCTCTGTGTTACATGTTGTTCTTTAAATAAAACAAAACAATATCGAATGTAGCACAACTCAACTTGATTACGAATAGGAAAGGTGTAGGTCTGTGAGCGCATGTACATAAAAAACCATTGTACATGCACTACAATATTAACATTATTGCGATTTTATTGTGATCTGACATCGACATTACAATATTAATGCGAACTGTATTGTTTTAAATAGTGGAACTACGTTTTAGACGGCAAAACAAGAAAAAAGATATCGCCTGCATATTGTACAAATAATTGATCAACATTTTGTTTCAAACCGATGTTTCAGGTTTCCAACTACTTAGTCAGTCAGGCCAAGCAGCACGGACAAACCGTGGACAAGGATTCCGAGGACCACAAGAATGTCGTGCAGACGATTTTTGACCATGAAGACCGGGACAAAGATGGAGTCATCTCGCATGACGAGTTCAGCGGACCTAAGAAGGACGAACTTTAATATGACATCGTTTTAGTGTTAATTGTTTAGATACGTAGATACGTAGTTGAATTTTAATAGGGTATTGGACGTTAGCTTTTTTAATGAATACATTGCATTAAAATTTTGTTGGGAAGACGATGCAGAGGTGTATCCGATTAAAATTGTGGTGCTAATACCGATATTTACAGCGATTTAAAATATATTTTTCGAAAACAAGACAATTTGTATTTAAAAAATACTTACCTACTGTAGATATATTTAATATGTACAGCTAAGATAAAACAGATATTATGTTTAAAGATATGTGATGCTTTTGCCGCACCAAGTAAGATGATTTCGTAATTCATGTTTAATGAAAAGCATGAATGTAGATAGTTTTGAAATTGAGTTATTTTGACGAACCAGGTATCGCTGGAAATTTGATTATGTTTATTGTTATCCATCTTATATAAAAAACTTATTTCATCAATGTGAAATTCTCATAAAACATTTTTGTTACCAAGTGGCAGAGAAATAAGTGCAATATTCGACCGTTGTTGTTAGTTTCACGCATGGGTCACTAGATTGTACATAATTTAATGATATTGAATTGAAGTTTACGAGTATTTATTGAATAATGTTTTTCTCTTATTTAAAATATAAGTGCTATGTGAGTCCGCCGATTTTTAGCCGCGGTTTAATTAGATAACAACGCTTTATTGTAATTAGCGAACGACAACTCTTCGTAAGTTAACCAGATTGTGCTTTTCGAAGTTACTTACCTTGTATATGTTAACGTTTTACTAAGAAAACATTTTTCCGAAACACAAGATCATTTAAGGTTAAATTCGTTGGAATGCTATCATTATAACAACTGTATGTTAAAAAATTGGCCCATATTGTGTTATTTGAATAATATTATTACCGACTACCCGGTAGTCATCATTTTCCATAATTAAATTTCATAAAAAAGTATATGAAATGTAGGAATTTCATTTCAGTGTCACATCGTAAGAGTTCTAGATATAAACTGTTTCATGCATCTGAAACGAATGTGCACTTTGTGAGCATGTTGAGAGGGCACCTACTTTTGCTTCAATGAAAACATCTTGCAGTTTGCACCGCTTTCTCCCAACTTTTTCCCACCCACCTTATTTTATAATTTAAATGTGTTATTCACCTATATGCGATTAATAATCAAAGACTTACTTCTAAAATATATTTTCTTTTTTCTCTGTTCCAAAGCGCTGCTTTCATTGTAAATATAATGATGGAAATATGTGTTTTATTAATTGTATCCTAGCAATACGCTTCGGTTAAGCTTTTACTTGTAAGATGCTTTAATTGCTTTTAGATTGTTGCACTTTTTTATTTCGGATGAGTTGATCTAGTCAAATTGTGTAATAACGTTGTTTGTATATTTGTTCATGAAAACATCAGTAAAATGCATCATTATTTTCGCGTAAGCTTCATATTAGATACGAAATAAAAGCTTTGCGATACTTAAAACTGGTTTTATGTTATTTTTACTTCTCCTCCTCATCCTCCTCGTCATCATCATCATCATCATCATCATCATCATCATCATCATCATTGTCGTCGTCGTAGTAGTAGTCGTCAACATCATCATCATCATTATCATCATCATCATCATCATCATTATAATTTTAATCATCTTCTTCATCTAAACATCATCACCGTAATCGTAATCATTATTATCACCGCCGCATTCACAATCATCATTATTTTCTTCTTCATCATCACCATCGCAAACGTCATCATAAGCAGCAGCAGCAGCAGATCTATGCAAAAGCACAAGACCAGCAACAAAACCGTCATATACATGGCATGAGTTATACAATTATAAGCTCTAAAATTATGTTGAATGACCGCATTTCTGACATTGTATAAGCGATCTTATGGGGTTTACACACGTTTTGAAAATGTATTTACCACTATCTAAACCCAATCCTGCGTATTATTCACTGGACATTGATTCTCCATTAAACCTGCAAATAGTACTTAATTCTGTCCCAGGAGTATAGTTTCATGTGTTGCTGTTGCAAAACACGTTAATTTCTTTATATTTCACCAGAGTATTAGTATGTACTCAAAGCATATAATAAATGATCCTATTCATGTCGTATATCCGAAAATTCAACCATGCAAAAGTGCTGTGAATCCAATTTAATAGTGTCCCTCAGCCCTTATGCACACATTGCTGTTTCTCTAAAGCATGAAATGAAGAAACCCATTACAATTATTGAATGCAGTTTAGATGACTCAATAAACGCATTTTATTGTTGGAGAATAGCTCATTTAAAAAAAAACAAATAAAATAAACTGAAAACATGTCCCTCAAATACTGTACAGATACGTTACCAAACATCAGAGTTATAATTAGTAGGGTCATGCTATTGTTATTCAGATCTGAATAACAATAGCATGACCCTACTAATTATTAAAATTATGTTTTTAATTCACATCATATCATATTTCATCATACAGAAATAAATTCTTATACTGCATGCTTTGAAAAGCAAGCACATTGTCCTAAAGGCAAAGGAGTATGTGTTATTCTTTAAAATCGGACCAGATACGTTACCATCCTTTTTTCACTATACAGCATGTATCCTCACCCAGGGACCTATACAAACAAATTTGTTTGTATGGGTCCCTGCCTCACCATTATATAGAAATTGGGTCTCGTATCTAAGTAACTTTCAAATTTATTCTTTCCAAAACTGATCAGATTTGAGAAATCTGTCAAGTATTTATGGAGCACCTGATGTGATATAATTTTTGGTAAACAGATACGTTACCGACTTTTTCTAGTTGAAACTCATTTGATAACTAATGGCGATGTCCAAGTGATTTTTTATCACATGCTATACCCTGTTTCCCATGTCATACAACCATTACATATTTTGTTATATTACACCTGTGTAATACAACATTTTAAAGCGTTTTCATTGGCTTAGTTTTCGTTTATTGACCAATCGCATTTTGTTATTTTGCTGCAATGCGTCAAATGACGTCACGAAATGTAAACAACATTCGGGATTTATCATTTATGTTTGCGTAAATATTAATTTTATTTGCTCATTTAAAAGCATGTGATACAAAAGATCTGACACTCGTTGTCATATCATACCATATTTTATTAAACGAGTTCAGGAATTTTGTTAGTAAGCGAGCCTTTGGCGAGCTTACTAACGAATTTCCTGCACGGTATGATATGACAACTCGTGCCAGATCCTATATATATCAGCAAAGATGCCACGTGTCAAGCAGAACTGCTGGATGGTGTTTTGACCAACATTTCATTTGCTGGAAGGAAATATGAATCTGCGAGAGTCTGGAATACCAGATCAATTGGAGATTTTTGCAAATTCTGTTGAAATTAGCAAATAACCATTATTTTATGTTGGATTATCCATGTGCTGTAATAAGGAAATACTATTTTAATGATATATTTATAATATGGAGAAAAATCGAATAGAAATATTCTGTAATTTTCTAATTTAAGTCTATGCCATTCTTCGTAACGTATCTGTTTCATAGTAACGCATCTGTTTAACAACAATTCCTGATTTCTAATTAGAAGCTAGGTCAAATCTGCTTTTCAAGTCTGTAAAACATGTTTTGTTATAATAAAATATCTTAGTATAAGGTCATAAATAACCGTTTTGGTATGTTTGGAGCTGAAATATGTATAAAGTATTAAAATCTATAGTAAAATGATATCCATCATTTCAGAGTTCATGCCAAAATCAAACCCTGCTTATCAAACATGTACAAAACATGCTGCTTCCGTCACATAATTGAATGGTCAAAACTGTTTGTATGTGTTTTAATATTTTTATGTTCAGAATATAACATAGATTTATATCTTACAGATAAAATAAACAGATACGTTACCGTCTCTTGTCATTGATTTAATTAGGCACTTGTGTATAAAGATCCCTGCTTATTTGTGATGTAATCCTAGTAAGGATCACCGGTAGTTTAATCAGCTAATATGCATTGCATTGATAAATATTGGGTTTGGAATAAATAAACCTAATCAATAAGAATCACTTTTTAGTACAAGTTCATAGCCTGTATTGAACTTAAAATATGTCATTCAAAATGTCTTATGGAGCTTCACGATAACAATATTTAAGTACTAATTTTTCTTGTGAGAATGTGAATCAGTCGTTAAATCATGAACACTATTGCTGTAATCAATATAGACCTTCAAAAAAAACTTAACGTATGTAACGTATATGTTCTGCATAAAACTAGAGTTAATGGCAACTTCAACATGAGTAAAGAGAATTTAAGTTAAAGGTTAGGTGAACCAGTATGTTTTCAATGTTATACATACATTGAACTTCCGTGAAAAATTCGTTTCGGGGCGTACGTGCATACTTCAGTTTTGAGCTCTGCTTCATTTTAATGTGCTGGTTTAGTGGAGAATCAATGTGGACTGTTGATCAGCAGACGATTAATTGCATCTATAGTATGCACAAAGTGTTACGATTGATCCACTCGTGCGTGAATGTCCGAGTTTATTTACAGGTCATCGCTGCGTCTTCGCGACTACCTTACGTGCTGAACCACTCTGGACCCAACCATAATGTGTCAACAAACGATCTTAGTGACGTCACCATCTATGTATAGAATGGACCAAACCTTGTACGCAACACCAGTAGTGCGTTCAGTTACAGCGAACGTTCGCTATAGTTCGCGAACCGTCGCGAACGTTCGCTATTGAACGCTCGGTTCGCAGCGAACGTTCGCGAACCGAAGCGAACCCTCTCGGGAGGTAGTTCGCTAGCGAAACCAAGATGGCGGACATATAAGCTGTCGTTGTTGTTCAGTGTAACTTCGATATTTTTTTCTATTTTTGTAGTACATAGAATGAATTGAATTATAAACAAAGTGTATAGGAGGTTTTGGGGATTCCGATAATGACGTCAAGTTTGCGCGTGCACAAATTTTGGCCGTCAACACTGCGGCCATTCTGCTATTGTTTGCGTTTGATGAACCGCATCGTGATAAGGTTTCAATCATATTCGCGATCCTTTTTAAGAACAACAAAATACTCAGAAATTGAAATTCTTTCAGATTAAATAGAATCCAATGAACGAACACAAATAATGACGAAAACAAACAACAATTTGATTGATTTTATGTAATCAACATAAAGAAACTGATTTGAACCTATATGTCTGTAAAAAACTTACCTTGTTACAGATTAACTACATCCTCTTGATACATGTAAATGTTTTATTTAATTGTTCACACCAATGTTGACACTCTTTATTTCAGCATTTTTAACCACCCAGTGTTTAATTGCCCCTTTGTTATTCACAAACCGATTATCTCGATATGATCGGATACTGTCCAGACAATTACTAAGAAAACAGGGTGTCATAAACCCAGGGACCTATACTTGTATATCTCTGTATGGGGTCATAGACCGCATGTGTCTGGTCATTAAACACGATTTATGATACCTCCATGTCATCTATTGGCATGTCAAGCCAAAAGCTTTACAGTTGCTTTAATAAAATATTTGAACATATTTTAAGAACAGACGTACATTTGTCCGAAATGGATCAACAGGAATTATTAAGTATATATATATATATTAGCCAGTTTAAACCAGAGACCTACGTCTCTGTTTAAACATAACAATAAAGTGTTTAATAATAACAATACATTAAAAATATTGTGGAAATTTACTGCTACACAATTAACGTATTTAACGGGTACTTGCAAATATAACGTTTAAATATCGTGCGTTACTGCAGTGTTCGAAACATCATCGTGAAAGCAAGCAATCGCGTTTGATCATAATATGGATATAAAATGCTTGGGTAAAATAAGTGTATAGATTTATGGTATAATAAAATGCCAGAATTGTATCGCTCATTATCACTACAAAAGAGTTTTCAATATACATATACATTCAAAGACAGTTCAATTCGCAAAATATGCATGTGTTTTTTTCCATTTGAATGCTAAAATTTATTAATATTTTCATTAAATGTAAACGAAACGAAAATTCATTCAATGTAAAAGAAAATTACAACTACATTTGAAGATTGTAATGTATTGCGCTATTTTAGGGCTTTATTTTATAACTGATTCAATGCACCTCTTAAACTAAATTTCGATCGCTAATGAAAAATAACACTCGCATCCACACCACTTATAATTATAATAAAACTATTATAGGTTTTATTATTTTTGAAATATCTTTTATTTAAGTCTTAATCTAAAAAAGAATACGTAGTGTTTATAGTTTTGTATTATGAAATTGTCAGTTATTTAATCTTCCGACGACCTTTCCTCTGATACAATGTTGTTATTCGCGATTTCCTCCATCAAAATATTAATAAATTTTCTGGGAGCCGCCATCTTGAAACGTTCGCGCCGAACTTATCGTTCAATAAGACCGAATCGGAAACGAACGATCATTGGCGAACGTTCGCTGTAACTGAACGCACTACGTGTGTTTCAGAGTTTATTTACAGGTCCTACTGGCCTCTTCACGAGGTTACGGTAGCCCGACCTGCCCCTGTGACCTCTCAGGAGAAAAAGATTAATTTTAGAGTCAAAGTAGGTCAAATTTACCCCGGTTTCCCGGGTATTCGCCAAATACTTTAATTTTTAAAAGAGTTTGTTGCACGTTGGCCAATGAGACCTTAATGTGCTAGCTACCTAAAGGTGGTGATGAGGAGCGGATCCCGCCGAGTGTCCCGCACATTACTAATGTACAAGACACTCAACGCGATCCACAACCCAACACCACCCGGTACATAGGACCCGGAACACACACACGTATCGCTCTCACACCCCCACTCATTACGGGTGGCGCGTATGAGAGCGCCACGCCCGTGCGTTCCGGGTTCCTTGGTGGTGATGTGTATGGTTGTGTATAGTGTGTGGTATGTGATTGTTGTGCATTTGTCTGGAGCGGAAGAGGAGGTGTCTGTCAGTAATTTACGGTCGTCGGTCAGTCGTGAAGGGTTGTATATTGTTGCAGTTCCCAGATCGCAGAACCCGCCGCCCCGCACAAGCGAACCCACGCCGAGCGAGCCCGAGCCCCCCCTCGCGCCCGCATACTGCCCCGGCCCGAGCACCCAACCGCTGAGGACCCCCGAGACAAGCACCCTCATCCACCCACTTGCTGCGCGCGACAACAAATCAGTCGAGAACCAACCATGGAGCCATCCAAAGCCCTATCCAGAGTCACCATCGTTCCTTCCCACCCGCCTGCCAAACATCCAGACCGTGTATCAAGCTGGGATGTATTAATTTTGCTGTTATGTTGTATTTGCTTTTATAATTGGATGGGTAAAGTAAATAAATGATCTAAAAACTCCGTTGATATATCGTATGATTTATATGTTTGATGTTACTTTGTAAAACTCATGGTATTATAGATTATGTCCTGTGCTCTAGCTTTCATTTACCCAAGTGTGGTTGTTGTGCTCTCCGCCCCATGAGAGGTGTTAGTGGGGGTTCGAGCAGGATACAGGAAACGCCCCGATTCCAGAGGCGCCCCTGGTTCTTTTAAGTGCCCGGTGTATAGCACCGATACACTGCACCCCCGTTTAACGTCCCTCGCGGAGGACATATTAGTACATAGTGTTAGTATTGGTGTTTATATACATGTGTAGTTCTGCTGTTTTGTGCCATAGCTTGCGGTAACGTGGGCTCTCTCTGTTGTTATTTGGTATGTAGTTTGGATGTTATTGCGTAGGGTAGGCTAGTTTTTGAAAGATCATGTATACGATGATAGAAGAAGGGGACTATGTTTGTTTGATTGGGCCGAGATGACTAGTTCGTTGGGGGCAGACAATCTTTTTGTAAATTCTTTCTTATTGATGAGTTAAGTGTCTTGTGAGACTGTGGTGTTGTAAGGGCCAGACTAGTTTTGATAGGTCATTTATTTGATGAAAGAAGAGAGGGGCTGAGTTTGAGTAAATTTGGTATTAGGGAGAGCGCACACGTTAGTGTTTCTGGTTATACAAGCAAAGACAGCATTCCTATGTGTTTGTGTAATATGCCAGGTTTAGTATTGTGGTCTGGTCTAGGGCATGTCGAGCTAAGGGCTCGAGCTGGCTACATAGGAGCATATAAAGGTTAGTGTACCAATGAACTGCAAACAGTAATTCTTTTCAGTATTTTTCAAGAGGGACGGCATTTAGCGTTTCTCGCTGAGGACATATTAGTATATAGTGTTAGTAATGGTACATATAGAGATCTGCTGCCTTGTGTCATATGTTATAGTAGCTTGGGCACTCTCTGTTGCTTTTTTTTGGTTAATGGTTGTATGTTGATTTGAGGGTCAGACTAGATTTTTGACAGATCATGTATTAGATGATAGAAGAGAGGGACTGAGTGTGTGTAAATGGACCAAGATGACTATTTTGTTTTGTGGGCTTTGACAATTTCGAGATTTTCTTTCTTCTTTCTGAGGTGATTGCCTGTGTCACTGTGGTGTTGTGAGGGCCAAACTTTGTTTTTGATAGATCATTTATTTGATGATAGAAGAGATGGGCTGTGGTTATGGTAGTTTGGTATTAGGAGAGTGAGCGCTTTACTGGTTCGGGTTATGTATGATATCAGAGGCAGCAGTTCTATGTGCTATTGTGGCTATTTCAATGGTATGTAAATAAATGGATTGCAATGAGTTATTCTATCTATACACTGAGAAACAAATATACTAATTATCATCACTTTTCTTTTTTTTGTAATCTTGGGTGGGTCGTGTCGACAGAGCCGCAGTGCGAGGAGGGGGCGCCTCACCACCCCAGCCGACACGCTCCATCCAACATTTTTTGTTTTTTAATATAATGCATATATAAAATGGTTGTGATATCTACATTTAAAGGGGTTGTACTGAAGGTTTCTCTATTGAGTTACCTGAGTGCGCACTTGATGCGGCTTCCGTCTCTGTGCGGAAGTGTAGTGTCTGCGTGCTTACCCCACTACCGTCGTCGTCGGCTGCTGCGTGCTGGGTGCAGCGACAAAAATTTAAAATACCGAGGACCAGCACAGGGGGGGGGGAGGGTCTCGCGGAACCCGGATACTGTTAGCCCGATTTTTTGGTTTACAAAGGGGGGGGGGATTTTAGATTTGTCCATATCTTTACATAGTGGTTACAGATGTTCGTTTTTATTTTTATCAAGCGTACCTATCCGTCATTGATTCTGGTAGCGTGCCCTTAGCGTTAAGTTGCGTTTTTGTTGTACGGTCGCGGTTGTTAACGAGACAGGCGGTCGATATATTACATGATTTGGTTGACAGTTATATTCGGTACCGTAATCCCTTCCGTCGTTTTAGTAAGAGAGTGTTGTTGATGTTTTACTGGGTAGCTTGTCAGCCCTTGCCCGTCCGTGGCGTCGTCACAGGGCACAGACCAGGGGGCCCCACTGACATACAGGTGTGACCCGTTGGCTATGCCCTGCGACGAATAACTATAGGTCGGTTGTCATATCCGCGTTATGCTCAGGCCGTGATAATACCGTAGGTTCACTCAATGCGGGCCCGGGCGAGCAGCCCCAGTGACATACGGAAGTGACCGTCGTCCGTGCCCGCACAGAGGGTCCCCTTATGGCTATAGTCCACGGACGGGGTCCGGCAGACAGGGTAGATGATATGTAGTTACCTAAATGTGTTTTTAGTCCGGCACCGGTACGCGCTTTATTCGCACATTTGTAAGTTACGCGATTTGTTTATACGCATATTTTTGCTATTTCGGATAGGCCTAAGGAATATATTTTATGCAAGAAGACTCTGGATAGTTAGTATGCCCTACTGTATCGATTTAATTTATAGATTAAGTGCAGGTATGCATCTAGTTTTACCCTTAATTTTGTTTTTAATGCGATTTTCCTTATATCTTGCTTTTGCAAGGGAGATAATAGAAATACTCAAAGTTCGTAAAAATAGTCCTTTCCGTTCATATTTATGTTTGTTTTGCAATATATATGGGAATTAAACCTTAAGTTACTATTAGTATGGGGACGAAGAGATATTGTTACGGATATATTATGTCTGTATAATATCTTGGGATAAATCAATACATATATATACTATTATAATACCCACTCCCCTGCGGCGTCTCCCGCACCAACGCGGCGTCCCACTCGGGTCTACTGTTTAATACTTAGTTTGTTAGAGAAACAATTTATCTAGTGTATTTATATTGTAATATTTATAATATTTAGATTGTTAAGGAAACAATGTATCTTGTGTATTTAACTTGTAATATTTATATTTTATTTTAATAAGGCATGCGCAGTGGAAGCTCGCTTATCGGAGTATTTTAACTGTTTGTCTAGTATGCGATGTAATTATTGTATTTATATTTTATTGAGATATCCCGTATCCCGCAAAAATTTAAAAACATGTTGTCGTATAACTGATCCGATCTTGTTCGGGGGCATTAACAGTAGGCTGCGATCAATTATAACAGAAATATTGTTATATGCTGCTATTATACCTGCACTTAGTTCTACTCTTTGGGCCGCGTGTTGAGGGCATATGAAGAACAAATGTTCGAAGGTGTCTGGGACACTGCATTTGGGGCACAGAACAGTTTCGTAGCTATCACCGTGTAACCTAGTCACCCCTAAGCGCATACGTGTATATGCCCTATCTTCTTGCTTAATGGGGCTATAGATATGGATCTTATGGCTGGGGTTAGTGATAAGTGGTAAATCATGCTCAGTGCAGTATTTTGACCATTTGAGGTCCTGTTCATTGTACGCTTTTTGGTTTATAATGGCTATAATTTCGCGTGTGCTGGGTTTTAGCTCAGAGAGTAGGCCGTCTTGGGATCCTAACTTGGCAAGTTTATCTGCGTATTCATTGCCCGGGATGCCTACATGACTAGGTATCCAAATAAGTTTAAGAGATATGTTTTTATTAGTCAGTTTTGTGATACCTTTTAGAGCTGCGTATATCAAATCTGGTCGCGTTTTCGAGGATCCTGCGTGTAGTGCTTGCAATGCGCTAAGAGAGTCGGTAAGAATCGCGTAGTTAGTCTGTTCGTGCGTGTTAAGCGTGTTAAGCCACCTTACTGCGTCATTAATTATTGCTAGCTCGCAGGCAAATATGGAGAGTTCTTTTTTAAGTTTTAATCTGTTGTGGTGGATAATGACATTTTGAGGGTTGTATACTACGTACGCAGCGCCGGCTAATTTTAAATCCTCGTTTTTACTGCCGTCTGTGAAAATCTGTGTGTACCCGCCGTATGTATTATTTATGTAATTTAAGGCTATGGTTGCGCTATTGGAGTCGATTTCGGATTTTTTAATCAGTGTTGATAGATGAAAGTCGATGTCGGGTTTTACTATTTCACTAAGGCTGTAGTAGGTAGGTGGTTGGAGTTCAATTTCGTTAATTTTATAGTATAAATTAAGCGCTCGGACATTTTGCGCGTACGGGACTCCAATGCGACTTTTAGGTTTACGGTAGGCCGGGTCTTCGGTGACCTTTGAGTTGATCGGTAGGTTGTTTTCCATAGGATTAGTGCGCGCGTAATACTTCATTTGATTTATTTGCCTTTGATGGTCCAGGTCAAGCATTCCACACTCGAGATGGATAAGAACGGTGCTTGTGGTTTTACGTGTGCCCGTGATTATTTTGAGTGCCGTGTTTTGGATAACTTGTAGTTTTTTTAGTAGTGTATCGCTGGCTGAGTTATATGCTATGCTTCCGTAATTTATCTTTGCCCAGATAGTGGCTTTGTAAATACTCATCAGTGCTTTCTTGTCTGTGCCCCAGTTATTTTTTTGAATGCATTTGAGAAAATTAAGATCTTTCTGGCAGCGCACTGTTAATTTGAGGATGTGTTCTTCCCATGTTAGGTATTTATCAAATGTCATTCCTAGGAAAGTAATTTTGTCGAGGTACGGAAGCGGAGCGCCACATAGTCTTAATTGCGGAAGTTCTGAGATTTTTTTAGAAGTTGCTTTGGATGCGCGGTTAGAAAAAACAATTGCTTGAGTTTTTGAGGGATTAATTTGAAAGCCGTATGATGCACTCCAAGTTTCTATGGCAGTCAGTGCGTTTTGAATTGTATCAATTGCTAGTTTAGGCGACCATGAGGTAGTCCATATGGCACTGTCATCTACAAAGAGGGAAAGATCAATTAGGTCTGTTTTATTTTGTGCATTATGTTTATGAATCGTGCGTTCTAGCGAATTCATTGTAACGGAAAATAATATGGGGGAGAGGACACTTCCCTGGGGGCAGCCGTTTGTTGTGTCGACCGTTTCGGAGGTCGCGTCATGTAGTCTTACTTTTATTTTCCGCGTTGTGAGGAAGGCTGCGAGCCATTTGAGCATGGTGCCCTCTATACCTAATGTATGTAACATATAGATCGCATGTTCATTCCATAATTTATCGAACGCGGCAGTGAGATCTAAGAAAACAGCTGCTACCGATTGGCCTAGATTTTGAGCTCTTCTGATGTCGGCTTCGAGGCGCACTATATGATCTTCGCACGAGTGGTGGGCTCTACACCCTGATTGATTTTTCGAAATTAGGTTGTGTTTTTCAAGATAAGCGCATAATCGAGGTTTAATCATTTTTTGCATTAGTTTTGTAAACGTTGATGTTAACGAGATCGGCCGGTATGAGGCTGGAGATTCTTTGGGTTTGTTAGGTTTGAGGATCGGTATAATTGTTGCCTCATGCCATTCATCCGGGAGGGTGCCTTCGGCCCATGATTTATTGTATAAGGCAAGGAGCTCTTGTTTTGCAGAGAGAGGGAGTTGCTTCAGTATTTTGTAATGTATATTATCATCACCTGGCGCGCCGTTTTTACAAGTCAGTAAGGCTGTTTCTAGTTCGAATAAGCTAAAAGGCGAATTGTATTTGTGAGTTTTGGTCTGTGTATGAGATTCGAGCCATTCTGGAAATTCGTTTTTAGTTTTAAGTTTTCGCGCTATGAAGGCTCGCGAGTAGCCTTTGTCACTGCTTACCGTTTGGTAGTGGCGTACTAAGGCCGTAGCTTTATCTGCGTTTGTTACAAGTATTTCATTATTGATGCGGAATATCGGAGTTATAGGAGGCGGTCTGCCTTGCATACGGTGTACTTGAGACCAAAGTTCTTTGCTAGTGGTTTTATACGAGAGATTGTTACAGAACTCGTTCCAGCTATCTAGTTTTGCTTTTTTAATTACTTGTTTTACCTTAGCGCGCACAGGTGGTTAGCGTGTGGCTATGCTATTAATTAGTGAAAACATCATTTTGAATGATAAATAATCATATTATAACGAAAAATTAACTTTTCTGAAAAAAAATATTTCACTATCAAATATATATATAACAAGGTATGCAACTCAAAATCAGCCCAAAACGGGGTGCATCGCTTTGAACAGCAATATCTTCATCAATTTTGCAGCGATTTTCACGATTTCGGTCTTATTCAACGCAGAAATGAATTTCCTTTCTGGAAATGTATATGTCTTGCAATATTTTTACAAATGCTGGGTCAACTTTTAAGAAATAACACGATACACAACACGCATGACCCAGTTGACAGTGATCATGCTGTCTTTAAGACTGAAATCTTCACGGAGTAAAGGGCAACTTCCCTATAAAGTTCATGTAGTTCGATACCATAATTCAATAAAACGTATGAAAAAACATTATTACCGCTCTTGTCGTTACATTCTGCATCAAGACTAACTGTCCAGCGCCGTTTGAAACCTTTGTTTACATACATTTCAACTAACTGACATTTTAAACATACGAGTGATTTCATTGGTCCAATGCGGAGGTGTGTCTTTACAACTGGAGATTTCATTCATAAAGAATACATGATCACTGTCAACTGGGTCATGCGTGTTGTGTATCGTGTTATTTCTTAAAAGTTGACCCAGCATTTGTAAAAATATTGCAAGACATATGCATTTCCAGAAAGGAAATTCATTTCTGCGTTGAATAAGACCGAGATCGTGAAAATCGCTGCAAAATTGATGAAGATATGGCTGTTCAAAGCGATGCACCCCGTTTTGGGCTGATTTTGAGTTGCATACCTTGTTATATATATATTTGATAGTGAAATTTTTTTTTTTCAGAAAAGTTAATTTTTCGTTATAATATGATTATTTATCATTCAAAATGATGTTTTCACTAATTAATATCATAGCCACACGCTAACCACCTGTGTTAGCGCGGGCTTCTTTAAGTTTTTCATACTTGGGGCCCGTTCTGATTCTGATGCATTTTTTCCTGCATTTTTCTCGGTATTTAATAGCGGTTTCACATTCCTCGTTCCACCAAGGTACTGAGCGTTTAATTTTTTTAGGTTTTTTGTTGGCTATAGGAATAGAATTGTCTAGCGCTGTCGTGAGTTTATTTAGATAGGAATGGAAGTGAGTGTTAGAGTCAGTATTATCTTTGTTGGGCAGAAATTCGTTATTGCATTGAACTTTAAAGTTATTCCATTGATCAGGTGTAGCCTTATGGATTTTCCACTTATGTTGTATTGACGGAAGGGTGTGTTCAATTTTCAGTTTTAAATTCACCACGATAGGGAGATGGTCGCTACCAAATGAATTGTCGAGTACATTAAAGTCGCTTATCGCTTGTAATTTAGCTGATATAAGGGCGAGATCGATCGCGCTGTCGGAATGGCCGGCGCGGTCGGCTAGTCTCGTGACCTGCCCGTCGTTTAAGAAATTGAGGCTTGTGTTATTTAGTAATTTTAATAGATTTTCCGCATGATCATCACATCGCGGATCGCCCTCGGGGTTCCAGCAAGGGTGTTTGAGGTTAAAATCGCCAATGATAATATTGTTTTGTCTATGGTCTAGTGAGTGAAAAATTTTTGAGTAGTTTTTTAGAGTATTTTCTACAGTTTGAGCGTAGACACATTGGATACGAAAGGACAGGTTTTTATCGAGGTAGAGTGTGATAGCACACGACTCAATCGGGCAATCCTGGTTAATCTTAATTTCAGTAAATGGGATTCCCAATTTTACATATATAGCTACCCCCGTGGCCGTTGCCTTTTTCCCTTCTATTGATCTCACGGGTTCTTGGTATCCTTTTAATTGAACTTGTTTATTTTTGCTTCTAAAGTTTGTTTCTTGGATGCATACAACATGTATCTCATTATTATTTACATAGTTTTGGAGCTCATATAATTTGTTATTGGTTTCATGACAGCCAACCCCTCGGGCGTTCCACGACATTACGGTTAGATTTGACGTAATATTAGGTGCTGTCGTAGCCATTGAGGGGCTTGTATTGGGAGATTGCACAAGCTTAAGTTATTCTATTAATATAGACCGTACGCGTGACGGAAGTATATCGGGAACGGCGGCGCGAGCGCTTGCCTTTTGTGCTGGCTATGTCGCATGATGATAGGATTCGGGCGGTATCGGTTCAAATTAAGTTTTTTCCTATGGATGTGTAGAGGCGAGCTCTCATTGTTTTTAGGTTGCCAGTTGTGACGTTGGAATTGTGTGCGTAGTGGTGTTTGTTGTTGTTGTTTGGGGGTGACTGGGTTGTTAGCGTTAATGGTTGGTTTGTGGGTTTTTGCTTGCTGTGATTGTTGTTGTTGTGTGGGAGGAGGATTCATAACCTGTTTTGGTTTTGTGGGTTGAACGGGCGTTGGTGATGGTTGCACGGGCGGTGTTGGTTTGATGTTTAGTTGCTCAGCCTCTTTTTCAGGGAATTTATTTTTGAGAATAGTTAGTATTTCAGCTTCAGATTTACCTACAAGTTGTTTAGCAATTTGTTCTAGATTAGGGCGCTGATTTGTTGTAGACATGTTATTAAGGTAGTTGTTAGTAAGTCGAAGGTTTTTGTTGTTAATAGTGGTTTGGTACTTGAGGTACACTGGGCACCCCTTATACGCCGCGCTGTGGCCTCCACCACAGTTTGCGCACTTCTTGTGTTCCTTGATGTGCACGACGCGTGCGAGTGGTTACCCGCGCAGTGAGGGCATTTCGCATTGTTTTTGCAAACGTGCGATGCATGGCCGAACATCTGACACTTAAAGCACCGTAGGCTGGCGAATAGTGCGGGCTTAACGTTGTGGCCTAGGATGTTGGTTGGCGCGTTTTCGGATTTAAACGTAACTGTTATAAATTTGTTTCTTGCTCCACTATGGACGGCCTCTACGTTAGGTTTAGATTTTAGTTCATTCTTTAGTTTCTCGATGTTCGCATTTAGGGGGACATGAATTATGCCTTTGCCTAGTTTTGGTTGTTCGGTCAGTTTAAAGTCGTAGTTACCATAGGAGAATTGATGTGCTTTATTGATCGCGTCTTTTCTTATTTTAAATAGCAGTCCGGCTTTAACTTCCTTAAGCGGTTTGGTTTGTTCTGATCCAACGAACTTCACAAAAGCATCACCAATTGCCTTGGCCTTGTTGCGCGGGAAGATCGCTGCGACAGTGCCAAGGCAGAGGGTGAGCCATATTGCCTGTCCAGGGTCATAGTTGTTGGATTGCCTAGTGGACTGAGGCCTGGGAGATTTATTAGGTACATTCACCGGCTTGTCATTGAGGGTTTGATTGACCTTTGAGGGGGTAGAGTTTGTCTGATGCGTCGCGTCATTTGTTATCAGAGTGGCAATGAACTGGGGAGAGTTAGGGATAGAATCAGGGATGGTATCCGGGCTTGGGTCCGAGTTACGCGTGACGTGTTGATTGGGGGTCAGGGGTTCCTTAGGGGTCAACGTGACTGTGTAAGGAGTACCCGTCTCCGAATCTATTGAGAGGTCACCGGCGCGGAAAGAAGATTTTTGAATCTTTGGAGTCACCATTAACGTAGCGGTTATATTGGCATACGTTTTCATTGTTAACGTTTTTGTGACACGTTGCATTTTTCCCTTGTGGGTTGGTCTTATTAGTACACGAACTACGTTGTATTATCGGCGGTTTAAGTCTGTACTTCTAAACTTTAAAGTAGGTCACCTATATTGGAGCGCGCGGACGTGATGGAGATACCGGCAGGTGCGCGGTTGTATTAAACTGGTATGTTACTGGCGTGCTAATGAGGTAAACTAAGAAAAGTAATAACCCAAGTTAGTTTCTGGTACAGTCAATGTACTACTACCTAAGACTAGTTTAACTGTTTAGCTGTTGAGAAAAAGGATTAGTTCAATGGATTAAAGGTGGTAAAAGTGGTAAATAATGTTAGATTTGGCACTTGACAAGACTTACTACTTCCGCGACCCTTCTTTGTTCTCAAAATCCACCCACTTTATCACACTTAAGGGAGATTAAACCACTAATTAAATCACTGATATCTTATTTAATTTTCCTCTATTAATCCCTGTAATTGCTTATGGTTCACTAGTCCACTGATTAAGTAATTTCTGACAGATTTGTTCCTAAAGACTCTGTTGAAAAGTAGAAAAAGAAAGAAAACTATGATCCTATTGATTTGAATAATTCTTATCTTCCCTTAATTTCCTAACACTGATTCACTTTGGAGCTTATTGCTGTTAGAGCACTATCCCCGAAGTAGGACTTCAGAGGATAGACCCTGACTTAAGGTTGAGCTTGTTACGAGATTTTCTAAGACTCTAAGTTGAAGAACACGGTTGTAAGATAAAAATATTTAAGCTAATCCAATAATCCGATTAACGCAAGAAACACGTCCGTTCGCCACGAGATTAACGATCCGAAAGATGAAAAAAAAAAAAAAAAAAAAAAAAAAAAAAAAATGAAGATGAAAAAAAAAAAAAAAAAAAAAAAAATGAACTGAACGCACTACAGTAGTGTCTATTTTTATATGAGGATATCCGGAAACTGGGAAAACATCAAATAGCATGCTACTTTTGTAGACTATGCAAATTTTGGCGTTAACTTGATGATTTTTTTAGAAAACTTTCGTGAGAAACGGAAAGGGCCCTTGATATCTCCGGAAAGAACGGAAAACATCCTTTTTATCATTTTAAATTAAGCTATTATAAGAGTGTTAAACACATATGTATTACTGACTTAATATGTACGCGCGTATTGATTAAAAACTGTACGTTATTATACCACCGTTTTCCAGTAAAGTTTCTTTACCGGAATCATACTTTAAGTCTGTCTGTCTGTCTGTGTGTCTGTCTGTCTGTCTGTCTGTCTGTCTGTAGACATAAACTGTTCCACCGGCGATCTCCAACAGTTTTCAACAAAAATAACAATCCCCGTTCCAACAGACAGGCATTGTTCTTAATGACATACGGCGGCCGGGAAGAATATTTTTAGTCACTGTTGTGAAATATGCAAGTAACTTAATTATATTCTATTCAAGTAAAAGTAATGATAAATTGGAATGACAACACACTATTTAAATCTGGGACGATTGAACTTTACCGGTACGCAACACTTAACATCAAACCGCGTACCCTAACCATAACCCTTAACACCTTACACATAACAACTAACGCAACATCTTTTTTATCCTATATATTTCCGTAGTAACGGGGGCTACTCCCCCCAAACCCCCGCTTTGTCGATAGTGGTAAACAACTGCGTACCGGTAAAGTTCAATCTAGCTAGGTTGAAGTTACATTGACACAAGCTCTACACATTTCAATTTAAAAAAAATATGAAAAAAGTTGTTTTATGACATATTGATAGTGTTAAAGTGACTTGGCCACGCGCCCAATACCTGTGCTCAGGCCTTCATTTAAACTGTGTCGAGTAGCACTGACTTATATATACGTATTGACAGGTCATGTGAACTTGTTAGTCGTTCGATTTCAACCAAAATAGCTTGGGGTATTTATCAACGAAAGTAGCTCAGGTTAATAGATCCATCTCGGTGAAGGACGAAAAAAATGAATCTGAGTGTTTGGATTTCGATTCTCTTAGTTTTCGCGATATTTTGTAAGTATGAAATAATGTTTGTGATTGATTTTACTTTTTTTAACTTCAACTCATAAACAACTTATAAGCGGTTCAATATTTAACTTTAGTTTGGACATTTAATGAAAGCTTGAAAGCTCATCTTTCATTTACCTCACTCATTTTCAGACAGTGAGTGTATTTCAAAATACATGTTTTTGATAGATGTTGTCAAAGGTAAGTCCGTACTTCTGTACCAGGGTGCAGGATAACGCATAGCGTGACTTTGTGGGGTTCACAATCGAATGAAAATGGATGGACACGCACACGGATCGCGGTGGTGTAGTGTGTGGTGTTTATTAAGGCTAGCTCTTCAGTGGGTTTTGCCTGCGATTACAGCAACTACTAACAAGGACACTTAACTAATACACTCACATGAGCATCGACTGTAAACCTTGTCAGGATAGCAGACGTCATCCTCGGCAGTACACGCTTCGAGGGAAATACTCGTCTGCTGTCGTCGTCGGCTGCACACCACCGATCCTCCTGGGAATACCTACCCCACGCCCAGGCTAAACCTCCAGGGCAAGACACTAAGTCACAGGCTAATGCACAGTCTAATACCTACCGTCACAGGCTAATACACTTATCCTCCTGGAAATAATTACATCAGGGCATCTATCCTCCTGGCAATACTTACCTCAGGGAACACGTCTGCTCACGTCAGCGGACTGGGAAGCAAGAGAGCATGGTCATCCCATCAGGCATCTGCGTCCATCCGATTGGCTCCACATTGTGGTCCCGTCACATGAACGACGCAAGCCGGGTACCACTCTGCAGGGGGGCGTGGCACCGGATGTCACTGGCACTACAAGTGGATGAGGTGTCCGCCTAGCAATCGGGAGTTCGTGGGTTCGCTTTCTGAAATAGAATCTACATCAGAATTTCATTATTTAATAAGCCCTTGTTCTTGGACAAAAAATTCTATGTGTATCGCCAGGTATGTGTAATTGAATAAAAATTGAGATAAAATCAGCGCCTTCCCCAGGAATTTTTTCAGGCGCCCCGGGGCCGATCGGGGGTGGGTGCGGGAGGGATATCCCCTCCCAACGTGGATTTTTTTTTTATTTAACGTGTCAATTGACGTTCTGTGGTGTGTTATAAATCTAAGAAAAACAGATATGAAGTGATTGGTTAGGATAAATGTTTACATTGTTTTAAAGTTGTATCCAAATTAAGAGCATCTTAGTTTTTTAACACTCATTATATTCCCGATATTAAAACTGTCATATCATCCTTTCCGAGCTCTTTTTCAGGTAGACTACGGAGATAGGCTAACAACAACTAAGTTAGAAAACTTTCGTTATAGCAGTTGCTTCCCTTTGATTACAACGATACAGAGTCAAGCTGCTGCAACGATCGGGAATGTTCTATTAATGACTGATTTAGCACCAAGCTCACGTTTCTGTCACACTGATACCTAGCTTTGCATGCTGTGCCCCCTATTATCGGACATATAAAGAAACGTTGTGTTATCTGAGTAAATGTGTTTTTACTGTTGTTTTTTTTACATTATGCTAACTTCTTCGGTGTTCGGTGTGTGTCGTTAATGTGTGCAACAAAGATGAAAGAACAAAATCTGTATAAAAAATATAAATGAAGCATTAGTTTTTCAATCATTCTTATTTATTTTTTAAATACAAAACTATTTCAGGCTGCTGGTGACAAAATAATGGTATGTAAATTGTTTCTTACACATCCATGTACACTAAGAATACTTAAATAAGACAAAAAAGGTTTTAACACTAAGCATACTTTTATTAGATAAAAAAAAACACGGTTTAAACGACCTATTGAAATTTGAGAAAAATTATTACAAACACTTGACACGTACAAATTGCACCAGTCACCAGTCACGTCAGTGACAACAGCACCCTTTAACAAAAAAATGAAATATACATAAATACAATGTTCATGTCACACCACCGCTTACTCTATGTCTGTTCTACGTGGCTTGGCACCGTGCCAGTTTTCGACCGCACGAGCAAAGTCAAAAACCTCCAACGAGGGACCCTCGATGCTGACAGTGAGGAGGGAGTTTAGCACCTTGTTTGACAGAGTAGCTCGGTTGTCTGTTTTGATTCGTTTGAGGGCGCTGAACCCTCGCTCACAGTCGGCAGTAGACATAAGCAGGAGAAGACCGATGGTCGCAAGCTTGAAGATGTTGACGTGGCTCTCTTTTAAATTTCCTGTTACCCACGCCATTGCCTCATCTGCTGTCTTCCCAGAATCGGAGAGGGCTCCTTTCACAGTCTTCCACTGGCTAACTTTGGCAGCTACGGGTAGACCGAAGTGTTCGGCCAGACACTGTATCTCCGATTCACCGTAGCCCGTGCAGGAGCCTGTGACATTGTCTTCTGGGAGATCCCTCATGTTAAAAACGTTGAAGTTCCTGAGAAGGGGCAGGTCGGGGAATCGATCTTCGATGTTTTCGATGACAGCGGCAAGGAACGGCTGGTACACAGCTGTCTGGAAAGTGTCTACCTGTTCATTTGTAGGAATTTGGATGTTATTTCCTCCTCGAAGTTCGGTGAGGCGTTCCTTTGCGGTGACGAAATTTTCCCCGGGCTTTTCTTGAATAGCACGTAGATGTGCTAAGTCCCACGAACAAGCCGTCTCAGGGTTGTACATACAACGTCCCGCGTCTTTTCGTTCTATTACAGTGACCAATCGACAACTGATTATAAATTTAGAGTTCACGCAACATGTACATGTACAGGCCATTTTCTGAACACGGGAAAGTGAAAGTGTTTTTTTAAAACTATTTGTTTGTATTTTAATCAGAGCTCCAGATAAGGTTTTGTGAAATTCTTAAATTACTACCAGATTTTCAAAAAGAATTCTTAACTCTGAAATTTTATTCTTAACGTTACTACTAAGTTTTGGAAAATAATTCTTATTTTTTATAAATGACCTAAAAATAAATAATAATGGTTATTTTCATGAAAAAAATATCAAAATAAACATACTGAATGTTTACATATTTCACAATTAAAACGGGTCTCCCCTTCAATCTTTTCAACAATTAGCCATGGGACTTGTCCCTTCCACTCGTTCAAAGTTGTTTTTTGTGTTTAAGTTTGGACCTGTCGTGTCGAGTTTTTTTTTTAGCTTTTCCGACTGTGTCGGAAACTGAACATACAGCATTGTATAAGATCTTTTCTATAATGTCTTTCTAAACATTTAATGTCGGCTCACTTTGCGTACAATATGTTAAAAGTGTGTTTTTGGACGCTTTGCATTTTTTCAGGACGCTCTCTGGGCGCCGCCATTGTTTTTGACAGATAGACTGTATACGCCGCTTTTATTGGAAAAAATGCGCTTTGTTAAACAAACCCGATAACCATTCTAAATAAGCACCGCAAAGATCTTTAATACGGGAAAAGAACTCAATAAAAATCGATACGAACCGATGTAAAAATAATATTCGTAACTTGATTTTGTAATTATTAATGGTACGACAAGATTTTAAAATAAATACGTAACGGACTTGAAAATAATTCGTAAATACGAAAAAACGACCCTTATCTGGAGCTCTGTTAATGGTCAAAATCAATTATATTTTGTGTAGTCTGTGTATGTTTCTTTCGTTTTCATTTCTATTTTAGATCATCTTATGCAAATAAATATCCTTATTTTCATTGTTTTCAATCAAGTCTCGTTTCCGAGATCATGTCTGGGATTTAACTGTGTAAGCTACTTCGTTGTGCTTAGTGACTAACAATATCATTGTTTCGACAGATGACACGCGCTTATCTAAATTTTGGATGTTATAATACATAAGCTGTTGGATGTTTGGTTGCTTGATTGGGCAATAAAACAAAGACGCCTATTGAAGCGCATCTGTGTATTTAAACTGGAAGCTCCGTAACGAATGTCAGCTAGATTGAGCCGGTTAATAGGCCCCCTGACGATACCTTAATTACGTAACCTAGCAATAAATCGATGATTGAGACGACAGGCGTTCGCACACTTTGAATAATCGCCAGAAAGGGTAATTGCAGTTACTGATAAAACACACAGGTCGGAAAATTTCAAGCGCCCCGGGGACTCTGATTTCGAAATTCAAGCGCCCCGGCAAGGGGCGCTTAAATGGCCTGGGGAAGACCCTGGATAAAATACGCATTCGACACTTCTTTCTAAAAAAAAAAAAATTTTTTTTTTTTTTTTGGAAATTAGGAATTTTGCCACATTTTGGGGAAAAAGTATACTTTTTGAGATTAGGAACATAGCCGAATTTCGGCTATAAAATCGGGCAAAAAAAAACCCTGCATGTTTTTGGCAAAAAATTCGATGTGTATCGCATTCATGTACACGGTTATGCTTTACATACTCAACATGAAATTTTGGCAGTTCAGACGTATTCAATGATTTATCTTTAAATCTAAAGATGTCAGCACAAACTGCAAGAAAAACTGTCTTTTATGCACTTTAAAGATTTTTGCTTATGTATTTCAATAACTTTAGATATTTGCAAAAATAAAGTTCTTAACAGTTTGTAAACATTCTGTCCAGCCCATGTGTAAACCCCCATGAACCTGATTGATCTAGTCCATATTAATGGACTCCTAGAGCCTTTGATAATTTTTGCTATGACGGCTCAGGGAGTCCATATGCAGTGTGCACCCCTTCATAAGCACAACTGCAGTTCCGGGAGCGATTCCGTGCGCATCAAAAAACAAACGTCGTTGGTTGCCAATTAAGGAAAACAAAGAAGAAACTTCAAAAACAAATTAAATTTGCCTGAATGGCAACCTACGGAAGTTATTCTTCACATGCACCCTAAAAAACACGACAATGTTTCAACACACTTTTCTTTTTGACATTTTTATGTTGAAATTTGGAATTTGAAAGCACATGATTTAAGTATTGATAACCGAGAGCGAGACTTGTTATCAATAGATTTAATTCGGAACTTGCGTGCTGTGGTTTTTTCCGATTTCTGAGCGCGTGCGCAGGAGCTACAAACATTGTCATTAATACCGTAATGACCAGTAACATTGATATCCGATTTGCTTCCCATTCAGTAGTGTATAATTAGTATTTAAACGACAGAAGTGTTTCTTTTAGGAAATGTCAAAATTGAAGTCTTTTGCTGTTATTACTATAATTATTAATAATTACACATAACAAATCTAACACTGATATACATGTATGTCAGAAGTACTTTGTCAGCTGTATGGTAATGAAGGAACCTATACAAACGGCTTGACATATGCAATATTTCTTCTGAAAAACATTATGCATGTTCGTATTTTCGGCATGCTTTATAGATATAGCAAATAAAAGTAATGTATGGTAAAGCTCATTAGTGATGTGCCTTATAATCTTAAGGTCTTAATCTTTAGCGAATAATTTTCTTTTCATTTTAGATTAGAAAAGCACGACAATAGAGCTATATCAATTGACATAAATATCCAACTGGAACGATACATTTGTTCTAGTACTACGAATGGACTGAGGATAGTAAGGTTTTTGTTGTTTGGTACTTGTTTTTATGATTTTGAATGGTATAATATAAATACGATGGAGTCAATGTCTTGGTAGTTTCGTTTACAAACTTATAATATTAAAACTGAATGCCCAGGCCTACGCAAAGTATATGCAATGACAAAGTTACGTGACCGAAGCTGTTTACATGTACATGCAGCATTATATCGTGTTACATAGTATTCTTACAAATTAAACACGATCGAGATTAGTTCATCTAAAGAAAAATGATTAAATCATGGTATTTTTATCAACTATAAAGTGGTGTTTACTATTCAGCGACAAAAGAAATTATTGATTCGCTCTCTTTTAAAATATACTAGTCAGCTTTTGTTTGTACCTACCGCGCTTGCTCAAATATCGGAAAAACCCAGACTGGAGAGTTCTGAATAACACCTATTGTGAATATTGGTTGAATTTAAGTATTTCTGTGATCCATTTTATGATTTATATGAACATTGTAATTGCATTTCATGACATGCAGTACTGGTTACGTTCAAACAGTGAATGTATTTATGCTTTGTTACGTTTGGAAAATCTGAAAAAATTAAATGAATGGTTTACATTTCTTACATAAGTAACTTACTCAATCAACAATGGATACCTAATATTTCAGATCAATGACAACATACTAGAGAATCAGATAGAGTTAACGTGTCTGAATTTTGACAAATTGCTGACAAGATTTGCCATGTGAATGTATGTTGAACTTGTTATTATATGAAATAAAGTATCCATACAAGGAAAATATGATTTAATTACATTATTTAAGGTAGTTTTCATAATTCAAGTGTTAAACATGCTTTTACTATACTTATCCAGATGCCGCTTCACAAAAAAAGGAAAAAAAGCCCTGACCCTTATAGTGCACGTCGATTATGCATTGTTATAAATTATCAAATTTTGTTATTTTAACTACTGCAGTTTTGGACGCAGACCAAAAGCCAAATGGAATAAAGATATAAACCTATCTGGTATTGCTAAAACGCATTAAAATGAAATGAAACTGCAACTAGATTGAGGTTATTGTTTCTTCTTTTGATTACAAAACTAGCACTGGAAAAATGTTTTTAGTAGTTTCTACTATTTAATAACCATTTCATCATTCCATTCAGGCTGCAATCAAAGCAGCGGTGCTTATCGATCAGAATTAACACTTTACCGATTAGATACGTATTTTCATGCATTAGTAGTCCCTTAGAAGTTAAATTTAATTTAAAGACTTTTTATAACTAGATTCAAGTTTTAAAGGCTTCATTTCCAACCCTAAGATACATGTATCAGTTCTCCAACTAGGATTTGAAAACAGCAGGGGGGAGGCTTAGTTTGTCAAATGGGCACTTTTAACGCGTAGAATTTCCATTATTATTTACCTGTACGAAAAAGTTTGGGCAGACTGTAACCAGATTATGTGCAGAATAAAATACACAAAATCTGTATAGAACCTGTGCAGAACATATTTGGTGTCCATTAAAAATGAGTTGAAGCAGATTTCTATTTATAGATTTTTTCAATATAAACAAAGAACGAATTCTGTACAGATTTTACGAATTATTTAAATTAAGCAGAATATTTTAGGTGCAGAATAAAATCTGGGCGGAATTAAATGTGGGTAGAACCAAAATGTGAGAATGGGATTCTGTGCAAAATAAAATCTGTACACAAAATAAAATCTGTACACACAAAAAATTCTGTACAGAAAAATGTAGCAAAATGTAAAGTAAAATATATAGACTGTAATTATTAAACATTTTTATTTAATGATATTATGACATGTTTATATATATATATAAGAAAAGTAACAAATACTGACAGTCAATAAAATAAAATAATTTACTCTTACACGTACATCCCGTTAAAGGGATCTTTTCACGCTTTGGTAAATTGACAAAATTGAAAAAAGTTGTTTCAGATTCGCAAATTTTCGTTTTAGTTATGATATTTGTGAGGAAACAGTAATACTGAACATTTACCATGGTCTTATATAGCCATTATATGCATCTTTTGACGATTTAAAAACCTAAAAATTATAAAGCGTTGCAACGCGAAACGATTGAATAATTTGGAGAGTTCTGTTTTTGTCGTTAAATTTTGTGAAACTACGAAGATTGCTTATATAAGGTATAAAATACTTCATGTATATGTTCTCGGCGGAATAGCTCAGTAGGCTAAAGCGTTTTTACTTCAGGACTCTGGCAGGACTCCTGGGGTCACTGGTTCGAAACCTGGTCCGGGCAATATTCTTTTCCTTTTTTTAATTTTATTCTTGATTTTTTACTGGAGCTTTTACGATCCAATGTTTACATTTATCGATATAAAGCATTTAATGAATAAGTTAAAAAATGCCAAAATCTGTGAAAAGGCCCCTTTAAGAAATAAATCCCTAAATACAACACACATTACAATGTACTGTATCACTGTTATATGACATAAAAACACAGTAAATAAAGTAAGTTTATGTTTTAACCTTAAGAAATTACAGTTATTATATTGAGATGAAAATCCCTTTTAGAGATCTTCATTTGCCTGGACTAGACCCTGGTGAGGTACCATCACACTGTGACTGCTTTTAACTGAGCCAGTGGTCGTTGTCAGGGGAAAGTTGCTACACAATCTTTTTTGATGGTTGCTGAAAGCAAAAAATACACAACTATTTTTAAATCATTTTGTTTAGTCAATCTGAATGAAACGATCATATGGGATCTACTAAAATTACAACTTAAATAACGCAACATGGTTCACCAACTTGCTTCTCTTTATATTTTGCTTTTCACATTATAAAATAAATTTGACATTTTTTCAGATGTAGGTCATTTCATAGGGTGTTTTATAAAAAGACAATTTGTAATGTTGATTTAGTTACAAACCACATTCTATTAAGTTTTTGCTTCACACCTTTTAAGTGATAACAGCACCATTACTCTGTGACTGCACTTCTGAGGTCGTTGTCAGGGGTAAGTTGCTACACAATCTTTTTTGAAAATCGCTGAAAGCAAAAAAAATACAATTTACTATTTAAAAATTACCTTGTTTAGCCAATCTGAATGAAGTGATTATATGGGATCTACTAAAATTACAACTTAAATAATGCAACACCTTTTAAGTGATAACAATCATAGCTTTCGTAAATATGTAATTGAAAAAAAGGCTTTACATTTTGTGGCAGAGTAGTTATTCATAAATAAATCTAAGTATTGGTTACATTGCCCTTTCATTTGGTCACTGATTAGGCAATTGATTGTTACAACTATATGTTGGTTTTGTAAGATAGAGATACCTTTGACTGACATGTCTTTTATGTGAACTTACTGCAAAGATAATTGGTTTCATCATTTATTTAAAATGTTAATCACCCACCAAAACAGATCTTTGTAACTGTTCAATTATATCATTAAATTAAACATAACATTATAAGATAACAATGTAAAGAAAAACAATACAAACCTGTTTAACAGTTCAAAGCATTTCCAAAAGGGCCGCTTCATTACTCACTGAATTCCTCTTTTAGAGACTTGTTGACACACAAAATGTTGATTTTCACATTCTAATTAATTGTTTAAGAATGTCCATTAAAGTATATCAGGATATTGTTAAAACTTCAACTTTAAAAATTCCCAACATTGCTTTGAAACTACATTTCAGGTCCTGCATGGATCTATGTTTACATGTTCAAATTTGGCTCCCAACCAATCAGAAGAGATTATACACATTCCAGCAAGTCAGTAAAGATAGCCCCAGTTTCACATTACAAGTATCAAGCGGGCAGGATTTGTTTGTTAGGGGTTTATGATTATTTTCAAGTGAACTGTTACAGAGGTGTATACAAGCACTGACATTACAATTTTTAGCATAGGTGCGTTTACGCACCTATGCTTATGGTATATACCACATTTCGAAAATCCACATCCATCGGTTGCCCTTTATGAAGCCTTACCTGATCAAAAATCAGACGAAATATCTATTTAATTTAGTATATGGTCATTCTTACAATTTTTTTTTTGAAACGTTTTTCTAACGTTTTCTTCCAAGAATATTGCTGACACCGTTTTTAGTGAATTTTTCTAAGACCGTTTTATGTCAAAAAATCTTCTTATAACCTAAAACAAATTTCGTTCGTAAAACAATTCTATCTGGACTATAAATCTCAATCTCCTACGCAGTGGCCTCCCTTATACTAGAAGTTACTGACCGGGCGAAGCAAGGGAAGTAACTGCTTTGAGGAGTTTCTATAAAAATCTGCATTCAGAAATCTGTATTCAGAACTCAATCTGTTGTGCACGTCTGCATCTAACGCTTACCACAAGTTTTACGACAAATTCTTGACGCAGACGAATAGGGTAGCGTCTATTTTCATTTGTGAAAAGAATAGAGAAAAGAATCGATACAGATCTGTCCGTGCTTAAATTTTGAAAGGCTTGGGTAATTATTTTTCATAAGCGTTTCAAACACTGATGTAAATGGAAAGATTATCTATTTAAATAGTCGGTAATTGTTTGAAATTATTGATTTGAGAAATTGCGGATGGCGATATCGAACTACATTATACCACGTGACGCCATTCTTCCCTGTATCTTGCACCTATGCTTTTAACGCCATCGGCGCTCTCGTTCATAGATAGAGTCAGAGGAAGGCAAACTAAACATTTAACCCCAGTGGAAATACATTACCATTAAAGCAAAGCAGTTTTCATAAGTCGGGAGGGGGAATTGAAAAACAATTTTCAATTTGTATTCAACCCTAAATCAAGTTTACTGTAAGAACCTTAATTCAAAGATATTTTATGATTATAGTAGATCTACATGTACTTTAAGTGTTTAAAGGTAAATTATCATTACATACTCACATATTTTAATATTATGACATGTAATATATGCATGTATGGCAATTATTGTATAAATTGAACTGAACATAAATATTGTTTTTCTTGTATAGGGCAAATGTTTCTCATAATAAAAATTTAGAAACTTGAATCAGAAGTCTATTTTTTTTATTATTTAAGTCCCATTTTGAAATTTTGTTTCAATAGTTTTCTAAGTCCAATATTCTGCCTTGCTTAATACTGCCAAGTACCAAAATTCTGTCTTGCTAAAATGCAGAGTGCTAAAAATCTGTCTTATGTACAGATGAAATTCTGCTTCATTGTAATTCTGCTTAAAAAATCTGTACAGTTTTCCAGGCAGATTCTAGGTCTGTGTCCTCTTTGTACAGAATAAATGAATTCTGTCTTGATTCTGGGCAGATTTTGTACAGACTCAGTACAGAATCTGCAAAGAATTTTCGTACAGGTAACCATGCAAATGAAATGTGTACAGTGAGGAATTAATTAATTACAATTTACATGTAACAAGAGATTTATAAATTATAATATGTCTTTAAAAATTTAATTATTTTATTTTTTTATAATTATTTTTTTATATGATAAAAGGGCAGGGCATGGGAAGGGCAGGGCGGGGCATGGGAAGGGCAGGGCTGGGCATGGGAAGGGCAGGGCGGAGCATGGAAAGGGCAGGCAGAGCAGGGCGGGGCGTCCTTCCATTTAGGCCTAGCTGGAGCACTGGATATTGATATGCTGTTTGCCAATAGCCATTTTCACTTTGCTTCTGTTCTGAGCAGGAAAGGGTTAAACATTACAGCAAGAGATTTTTACCTTGTGATCTAGATGTTTAAATGAAGATTAAATATCATTTTAGTGTTTTTTGTGGCCAGACATCAGATTTAACGAAGATGACAATTAAAGAAGCTTTGATTTGAAGCATTCGTTTGAAAATTACTTCAGAATGTGTACTTTTATAACTCTACCGTCAAAAATTCTGGTTGCTATGGCAACAAATATAACAAATAAAATATTTCTAACAATGTTGGAGCCAGTAGGGGACATATATTGCTAGGTAAAATGGCAATAGTCTTGTTTACTATAGTTTTACAGCGTTATAAAGCAAGAAAACTGGTTTCAAGTAACATGTGACTGTCATCATGTACAGAGTGTATGTTGTAGTTGATTTATTAGTATAGAGCAATAAAACTGGTCTAACATACCATGCTACTGTCATCATGTACGCAGTGTATATTGTAGTTGATTTATAGAGCAAGAAAACTGGTCTTACATACCATGCTACTGTCATCATTTACAGAGTGTTTACTGTATATTCGTTGATACTGTATATTCGTTGATAAAGCAAAGCATAGGCACAAATGAATTATTTATGACACTGACAAATATTCCCTTGAAACCCAGCATTAAGTGTATGTATTATTGACTTCATTGATCAGGGTTGTAGAAGCCAATAACATGTTTGTTACACGGAGTTTAGATGTCCAAGATTCTGATTCTTTTTTATGCCCCCGGATCGAAAGATCGGGGGTATATTTGTTTTTGGCCTGTCTGTCATTGTATGTGTGTGTGTGTCCCAAAACTTTAACCAAAACTTTAACCTTGGTCATAGCTTTTGTAATATTCAAGATAGCAACTTGATATTTGGCATGCATGTGTATCTCATGGAGCTGCACATTTTGAGTGGTGAAAGGTCAAGGTCATCCTTTAAGGCCAAAGGTCAAATTTATGGCTTCATAGGGGCGCAATAGGGGGCATTGTGTTTCTGACAAACACATCTCTTGTTCTGCTTATTCATCAGGCAATAGTTGTACAAGAATTGTTTCAAGCGACCCGTTCAATTAACCCTTTACCACTTAGATACGTATTTTTTTGCATGTAAAGTGCCTTAGAAAATTAAATTAAATTGCAGACCTTTCTTACTAGATTCAAGTTTTAAAGGCTTTATATCCAACCCTAAGATACTGAGGAGCAGCAAACAGCATAAAACCTTAACAGACTGCGAGTTACTCATTGCCATTTTCACTTTGCTTCTAAGTTGTAAAGGGTTAAAGATTGGCTACTTTCTGATCAAAGACATAATTTACTATGATCAGAGACTCTGTTTTTACAGTTTAAATGAACTTTCACATCCATGGTAATTAGAGCTTTCACTTGCCTCTGAGGGCAAGGTACTTTGAATATTGAATTTCCCTCAGTTAATATGTCGCTTAGATCAGAATGTTATTTGTTTTATGTTACACAGAAGGTTTTCATGAGGTTTGAAAGTTTGTATGATACTTTATCTTATGGGTTTTCCATATTAAAATCCAAATTTTCGCATGATGCGGCGTCTCATCAGTGTCTGCGCTGTTTGCTTAAAGGAATTTCTGTAAGAAATATTCTAAATATAGAAATAAATATACTAAACATCCCTAATTTTGGAAATAAATTGATCCAATTTAGAAGGATGGGAGAGTCCACTAGGCATAATGGGTTAAAATGGTCAATCTGAATTGGGTACAGGGTGGAGGTGTTTGTGTCATTCAGCCTATGGTCATTTGTGAATGCATGTGCATCAAGTGTAGTCCCAGTTATCAGGGACAACACTTTCCACTTAAAGGGTATTTTTCTTTGAAAGGTTATCTCTTAGCAAAAAGGCAGAAAGTGTTATCCCTGATTAGCTTGAGCCATCTGGGATGACTCTTTACACAAATGCATTAAGCAACATTTTGAAGAGCGCAGCTGAAAACCTCTCCTTACTCTGTCTTGTTTCCATTCACAGATGCAGTATGTAAGGGTCGTAGAACTCTCCTTACACTGTCTTGTTTCCATTCACAGGTGAAGTATGTGAGGGTCGTAGAACTCTCCTTACTCTGTCTTGTTTCCATTCACAGGTGCAGTATGTAAGGGTCGTAGAACTCTCCTTACACTGTCTTGTTTCCATTCACAGGTGCAGTATGTGAGGGTCGTAAAACTCTCCTTACTCTGTCTTGTTTCCATTCACAGGTGCAGTATGTAAGGGTCGTAGAGCTCTCCTTACACTGTCTTGTTTCCATTCACAGGTGCAGTATGTGAGGGTCGTAGAACTCACCTTACACTGTCTTGTTTCCATTCACAGGCGCAGTATGTAAGGGTCGTAGAACTCACCTTACACTGTCTTGTTTCCATTCACAGGTGAAGTATGTGAGGGTCGTAGAACTCTCCTTACTCTGTCTTGTTTCCATTCACAGGTGCAGTATGTGAGGGTCGTAGAACTCACCTTACTCTGTCTTTTTTCCATTCATAGGTGCAGTATGTGAGGGTCGTAGAACTCTCCTTACTCTGTCTTGTTTCCATTCACAGGTGCAGTATGTGAGGGTCGTAGAACTCACCTTACACTGTCTTGTTTCCATTCATAGGTGCAGTATGTGAGGGTCGTAGAACTCTCCTTACTCTGTCTTGTTTCCATTCACAGATGAAGTATGTGAGGGTCGTAGAACTCACCTTACTCTGTCTTGTTTCCATTCACAGGTGCAGTATGTGAGGGTCGTAGAACTCACCTTACTCTGTCTTTTTTCCATTCATAGGTGCAGTATGTGAGGGTCGTGGGAGTAGAGGAGGAGGGTCGCGTGGAGGCTTTCGGTCCTCGTCATATCGCTCGTACCGGTCTGGTTCCAGGTAGGAAATTCAATTACTGTTCAACTGTTGCTTTGGGTTTTTCTGGTTTTAATTTTTTTACTGCACTAGTGGATTTGAAGGTTACGCTAGAGTGTTCTCTAGGTTAAGCCAGCCTAGCTGTGTCTTCCAGACATGAATGCCATTGATTTTAATCTTTGTTTATTTATGTTTGTTTCAACCTGATTTTCTTTTAGATCATACAGGTCCTACCGGTCGAGGTATGAATTAGTTGTTGTTAACCTTTATGATTTAAACGACTAGTCTGCTGCTTTCCATTTTAGTTTCTTTGCTTTTAATAAAGTTTAACAAATGTACTGACATTCCTCAAGCAATTGGGCCCTGCTCTGTGAAATTGGGGTTTAATGCATGTGCGTAAAGTGTTGTCCCAGATTAGCCTGTGCTGTCCGCACCTGCTAATCAAAGACGACACTTTCCACCTAAACTAGATTTTATGCTCAGAAGAGACTTTATTTAAACAAAAATATCATTAAAGCGGAAAGTGTCTTCCCTGAAAAACCTGTGCAGACTGAACAGGCTAATCTGGGACGACACTTTACACAGATGCATTATGACCAGTTTTCTCAGAACGCGACTCATATGCTTGTCATCATCAGTTCCTTCATATTATTGGTCATAATGCATGTGCGTAAAGTGTCGTCCAAGATTAGCCTGTGCAGTCTGCACAGGCTAATCAGGGACGACACTTTCCGCTTGTATGGTATTTTTACATGTACATTTAAAATTAAATAACAAAAACAAACATCAATGTTTTTGTCTTAAGTTCTTTTGAACAATTTCAAATATAATTTATATAGTTAGTAACAAATTGTTTATTAAAATGTAATTTGTTTCTGTAAAGTGTGGGTGGCTCAAATTCTTTGAATATTAATGTTTAATCAGTTAAAAGCATTAATGTTCACAAATATCAAGATTTATTCTCTGTATGTTGTGCCAACCATATTTTGAATGCCTTTGAGCAGATATTACTGTTTGTAGATAATGCAACATGTGGTACTTCAACCATTTTAAATGAGTGAGTGAGCATGAAGTCATATAGCGCTGCTTCATGTTGCACTAAATGAGTCGCGTTCTGAGAAAACTGGGCATAATTAGGGACAACACTTTCCGCTTTTATGGTTATTTTAGTTTCAAGGAAGTCCCTCCTTACCGAAAATCAAGTTTTGGTGGAAAGTTTCATCCCTGATTAGCCTGTGCGAATTGCACAGGCTAATCTGAGATGACACTACGCACAAGATTTAAGCCCAGTTTTCTCAGAACACGACTCATATGTTTTAAATGTAGGCTGTCCATTAGCGAATGTTTTAATGTAGTAACATTCATCTGAAACTCGAACAGCATTATATGCATGTAAATTTTGTGTAAAATTCTTTAAAATAAGAAGCTGTTTGTTTTGTATATGCCTTTGTGTAACTAAATTATGTATTTATATACACCCTTACAATACATACAATTGTAGAATAGGGCACATAAGAATTAATGAATAAACCCTTTACCACTTAGATATGTATTTTGAAGCATTTGTTGTCTCTTAGAAATTAAAATGTAATTAAAGATCTTACTTACTACTGTAGATTCAAGTTTTAAAGGGGCCTTTTCACAGATTTTGGCATTTTTTAACTTATTCATTAAATGCTTTATATCGATAAATGTAAACATTGGATCGTAAAAGCTCCAGTAAAAAATCAAGAATAAAATTAAAAAAAGGAAAAGAACATTGCCCGGAACAGGTTTAGAACCAGTGACCCCTGGAGTCCTGCCAGAGTCCTGAAGTAAAAACGCTCTAGCCTACTGAGCTATTCCGCCGAGTACACGTACTAGACGTATTTTATACCTTATATAAGCAATCTTCGTAGTTTCACAAAATTTAACGACAAAAACAGAACTCCAAATTATTCAATCGTTTCGCGTTGCAACGCTTTATAATTTTTAGGTTTTAAAATCGTCAAAAGATGCATATAATGGCTATATTAGACCATGGTAAATGTTCAGTATTACTGTTTCCTCACAATTATCATAACTAAAACGAAAATTTGCGAATTTGAAACAACTTTTTTCAATTTTGTCAATTTACCAAAGCGTGAAAAGATCCCTTTAAAGGCTTATTTCCAAGCCTTAGATACTGATAACAGCAGACAGCATACAACTTCAAACAGACTGTGAGTTACTTGCAGGGTGTTCTGGTTGTATGCTGTTTGCACATAGCCATTTTCACTTTGCTTCTGAGTGGGAAAGGGTTAACCTTGCAATGGGGATATATACTGTTTCTCTTGATTAAATCGAGACCAAGTTCAAATCTGGTTCATGTGTCCTTAAATGCATGTAGTTCACCGGTTAGAAAACCTCATTACCACTCTTAAGGCGACATTTATGACTAAATGTTTATGAAACTTGGTCATAATTAGGGCTGTAACGAAACATTCGAATATTCGAATTACTCGAATACGGCTGTGGACGAATCGTATTCGTTATTCGCCACATCCCGAACCGAATAGTTGACAAATACAAACAATGTGGTTTCGAGGTTGAAAGTTTAATCATCTCATCTTACCTTACAAAGGTTCATACAATAAACCCCTATATTTAAATGTTCTTCTCCTTATTCCGGCGTTTTTCATCATGTTACCCCACCCACTATGTTACGCAGTGAGATTATCAACACAAATGGTGGGCACTGGTTGAATATTTACGACATTGAATTGAAAAACTTTCCATGGTTGTTTAATGTTTATTTAGGTAAATACGAGTGATTTGATTCTCAAACATACACACAAAGGATCAGCAGATGGAATTTCTTTTTTGTTTATCTTTAAGACAATGATTGTGCAACTTATCAACAAACATCGAGCCAAGCAAAGTTAATGCTATTGATATCGTTGACCCGCCTGCCAAATACACGTTGTTTGTCTGGCGCTACTTTGGTTTACTAGTCATGTTTTCAAAACTGTGATCAAAGTTTAAGCAGTTCTAGTCATTGTTTTGCAGGGCCCTCAATCTATCAAATCTGCCGCCAAATTTCAACGGCATTCCCCCACCTGAAAAGTATACTTTTTTCCCCTTTTGAGGGGAAAAATTCCCCCTAAAAAAATATTTTTTTTTTTTTTAAAGAAAGATGTGTCTCATCTCATGATTATTATATCTCAATTCTATTTCAATTTAATCTTTTCAAACATACTAAATTATGAAAAATGCAATGAATTAAGTGCAAACATGTACAAATGTAATAATGAGAGAGTAAGTAAAAATATCCCCCAAAAAGGGAAACGCCGCGAAAATTCCCCCTCCTAAGGGCTGCGGACCCAGTCTTCGAATTAGCCTATAAGCCCGAAGCCCGAGTCAATTCTTGGGCCGGTTGGTCGATCCTAAATGCTTATAAAATAGCCCAATCGGTCGATTAAATATTTGAGCGTCATATCAATAACCTGATTTATACCCGTCTTTAAGAGGCACGATTAAATTCGCTATTTAAATGCCTAAAATGACGCTATACGTTTTAAAGAATTGCATGAACACATGCAGCCGCCATTTTTCTAAACTGTCGTGTAAGCATCCGGGTATGTTGCTTTTTAAAGTAATGATGCAATTGACGCCCAATCGAGATGAGGTTATTCAAACTGAACATGCGTAGATCACATTCCGGGATGTTCGCGCATTGAGCACTTCGTAATGTTTTAAAATAATGACCAATCTAGAAGCATATTTAATTTTAGAAGCGTTTTCCGAAAATGTATTTATAATTCATGAAAAAAGGCAAAAGTAGACAAAAGTAATTTTTCTATAAAAATCAAAGAGTCTGTTAGGGATATTGTACGCATGGCAGGGCAAAAACACCAACTTTGGGGAAAGGGCTACAGCCTTTTTTTCGGGGAAAAAGACACAATGTTCTGGCTTTGGGAAATGAAAAATACTGAGGTAGATTGGAAATTTAGAGAAAAATGCATGATTTTAAAGAAATTTCTGTAGGGGAAATGGCCATTTTGGTTAAGGGGAAGAAAAAGAGGCCCCTTGCGAAGAAGGGTTATTTGGCCCCATCATTGGGTTAAAAACAAATTGATCCTTATTACAGTTAGATTTCCATGTGTTTTAATCAATTATTCTTGCGTATTAGAAGACGTTTTTTCAACTAATTATTAATAATTGTAGTACTTTCGTTTGTTCTGTAATCTCGTTCTGCTACGTGACCTACATGTACTTTGCTACTTATAATCTGTTTACGAATATAAACAATACTTTTCACGGTTTACACGTGCTTATCAAAACATCGGGAGTAAATTAAAGAAGCAGACATTGTCACTTGGTAGATTGGGCAATTAACACACCCAGTGGCCTTTTGTTCTGAAGCCACATTATGTAACCGACGATTCAGAAATTCACCGGCGATTGTCCTACATGTAGTAATAATACGATAATAATCAATTTGCTTTAAAATAAAACCAAACACCGGTTAAACTGATTAATGGAATCATTGAATGAGAACATGTGTAACAATAAAGTTACAATAAACAGCATAATTATCTGGTGCATTTTGTATAAAATGCATTTCAAAAGGAAACAGAATACCCTTTATTACTGTAATCACATGCATCTGTTTTTATTAATGGAAGTAGATTTTCTGATTGTTAATAACTATTTTGGTGTTCCTGGCCAAAAAAGTCATAAAATTTATATTGACCAAATCAGATGGAATTTTGAATAGCCCGAAGACATGTTCAATAGCCCGAAGAGTCTTCGGGCTATTGAACATGTCTTCGGGCTATTCAAAATTCCATCTGATTAGCCCGAAGGGCTATTTGGCTAAAATATTTAGCGTGAAGACTGTGCGGACCCCTTCCCCCAAAGTAGTGTGAGGGCGCTGTTTTGTTATTTCAAAGTGTTATATTATATATTTTCAGTATGCAATGATACTCTATTAATCAAATTGACAAATACTCATAGATTCATACTATAATTATAATGTCATGTCAAGTTGTCAGTATTACTTTTGTTCATTGAAAATCATATTCGCGAATAAATATTTGTATTTGCCACCCTGTATTCGTGATACGTATCGTATTCGTCACCTAGTGTACTCGTTACAGCCTTGGTCATAATTTTGATCTTCTTTGCTTTGTTAGTGATGTACCAGGTCACGTTATGGTAGGAATTTGTAGGTGGAATATTTTGGGATTACTTTATTGAAACATGACAGTCACAAAGTGCACATATGTACAAATAAGCTTATCGATGAGGGAGAGATAAAAGAAAATATTTGTGTGGTTTGTTTATCCCGTTCCCAGGGTTTCATTGATTCAGTATCTTTAGTAATCTAGCCAATCAGCAATAAGCACTATGAACGATTACGTGACAGTTTCTGTATCAGATAAGATATTTTCGCAATTGATACTCGAGGTTTGATTGCACCTGATGTCTTTAATGTGTGATGTAACTTTTTACCTTCCAGTTATTATCAAGTAGTTATTTTCTTGCCTAACTGAGATCAATATTCACACTTGATACTTGAGGTTTGATTGCTTCTGATGTGTTTCATGTGAGATTTAACCTTTAACGTTCCAGTTATTGTCTAGTAGGGTGTTTTTTTAGCCCAACTGAGATCAATGCGCTCTTGGTACTCTTTGGTTACCACCTTTTGTCTGTTTTGTGTTGTCTGATTTCAATATTGACCTTATTAACACCCTTGAGGTTACATTGACACTTGGTCAGAACATCTGATTCAATCGAATCTTGGCCTAGTAATATTGGATTAAAAAAAAGTCAATTTAATGAACAAAATTTGTGAACTCTAGAAGCCAGATTTTTTACCCAACCTTCATAAAACTTTGTCTGAACAATAATATTGGTCCAATTATATATCAGGGCTGTATGTAACCAGTCAACTTTATAGGGTCTAACTTTAGGTCTAGTATTATTCACAGGCCCTTTTTGTGTGGCACTGCACCTGTGCAGACTACACAGGCTAATCTGGGACGACACTTTAGACACATGCATTAAACTCCTTTTACACAGAGCATGGCTTTTTAAGCTCGACTATTATATATAAAATATATATAGTGAAGCTATCCTACGCATCCCGGCGTCGCCGTTCCCGTTAGTGTTAGCGTGCAAATGTTTAAGTTTGTGTACTACCCCAAATATTTCCTATGTCCTTTGACATATTGCTTTTATATTTTGCATACTTCTTTACCAACATGACCCAAATCTATAAACGAGAGCAGACAACTGTATCAAGCATTTTGACAGAATTATTGCCCCTTTTAAACTTAGATAATTGAACATTTTGCTTAAATTGCCATAACTTCTTTATTATGCCCCCCTTCGAAGAAGAGGGGGTATATTGTTTTGCACATGTCGGTCGGTCCGTCGGTAGGTCTGTCCGTCCACCAGATGGTTTCTGGATGATAACTCAAGAACGCTTAGGCCTAGGATTATGAAACTTCATAGGTACATTGATCATGACTGGCATATGACCCCTATTGATTTTCAGGTCACTAGGTCAAAGGTCAAGGTCACAGTGACTCAAAATAGTAAAATGGTTTCCGGATGATAACTCAAGAATGCTTCGTCCTAGAATCATGAAACTTCATAGGTACATTGATCAGGACTGGCATGTGACCCCTATTGATTTTCAGGTCACTAGGTCAAAGGTCAAGGTCACAGTGACTCAAAATAGTAAAATGGTTTTCGGATGATAACTCAAGAATGCTTCGGCCTAGGATCATGAAACTTCATGGGTACATTGATCATGACGGGCAGATGACCTATCATTTTCAGGTCACTAGGTCAAAGGTCAAGGTCACAGTGACTCAAAATAGTAAGACAAATTCCGGATGATAACTCAAGAATGCATAGGCCTAGGATCATGAAACTTCATAGGTACATTGATCATGACTCGCAGATGACCCCTTTTGATGTTTAGGTCACTAGGTCAATGGTCAAGGTCACAGTGACTCAAAACAGTAAAATGGTTTCCGGATGAAAACTCAAGAATGCTTACACCTAGGATCATGAAACTTCATAGTTACATTGATCATGACTGGCAGATGATCCCTATTGATTTTCAGGTCACTAGGTCAAAGGTCAAGGTCACAGTGACTCGAACTAGTAAAATGGTTTCTGGATGAAAACTCGAGAATGCTTAGGCCTAGGTTCATGAAACTTCATAGGTACATTGATCATGACAGGCAGATGACTCGAAACAGTAAAATGGTGTCCTCATTATAACTTAAGAAAAATTAGGCCTAGGATCATGAAAGTTCATAGGTACATTGATCATGACTGGCAGATGACCCCTATTAATTTTCAGGTCATTAGGTCAAAGGTCACAGTGACAAAAAACGTATTCACACAATGGCTGCCACTACAACTGACAATCCATATGGGGGTCATGCATGTTTTACAAACAGCCCTTGTTCGCCTAGGATCATGAAACTTCATAGGTACATTGATCATGACTGGCAGATGACCCCTATTGATTTTCAGGTCACTAGGTCAAAGGTCAAGGTCACAGTGACTCAAAATAGTAAAATGGTTTCCCGATGATAACTCAATGAATGCTTAGGCCTAGGATCATGAAACTTCAAATGTACATTGATTATGACTGGCAGATGACCCCTATTGATTTTCAGGTCACTTGGTCAAAGGTCAAGGTCACAGTGACTCGAAATAGTAAAACGGTTTCCGGATGATAACTCAAGAATGCATAGGCCTAGGATCATGAAACTTCATAGGTACATTGATCATGACTGGCAGATGACACCTATTGATTTTCAGGTCACTAGGTCAAAGGTCAAGGTCACAGTGACTTGAAACACTAAAATGGTTTCAGGATGATAACTCAAGAATGCTTAGGCCTAGGATCATGAAACTTCATAGTTACATTGATCATGACTGGCAGGTGACCCCTATTGATTTTCAGGTCATTAGTTCAAAGGTCAAGGTCACAGAGACTCTAACTAGTAAAATTGTTTCCAGATGAAAACTCGAGAATGCTTACGCCTAGGTTCATGAAACTTCATGGGTACATTGATCATGACTGGCAGATGACCCCTGTTAATTTTCTGGTCATTAGGTCAAAGGTTACAGTGACAAAAAACGTATTCACACAATGGCTGCCACTACAACTGACAGCCCATATGGGGAGAATGCATGTTTTACAAACAGCCCTTGTTTATGATCACATTTGATTCATACTTTGACAGAACAACACTTACCTGACATACCACAATGCACTCCACCAAGCCATCCCCCATGCCCCACCCCAAAATACCCCCCCCCCCCCCAAAAAAGAAAAAAAGAAATAATAATATTTTTTTTGCCCTTATTTTTGAAAGATCATCTATAAAATGACCGCACACCCACATTATACCCCCCCCCCCCACCCTCTCCAGGATGGCTTCATTATACTGTCAAGCACTCGAATAGTCGAGCGCGCTGTCCTCTGACAGCTCTTGTTTATGCCCACAGTAGGGTGGCATATAGCAGTTGAACTGTCCATCAGTATGTCAGTTTGTCGGTCTGTCTGTCCGTCCGAAAACTTTAATGGTCGTAACTTTTTCAATATTTAACATAGCAACTTGATATTTGGCATGCATGTGCATCTCATGGAGCTGCACATTTTGAGTGGTGAAAGGTGAAGTTCAAGGTCACCCTTCAAGGTCAAATGTCTAATATATGGCGTCTGTCCATCCGTCTGAAAACTTTAACATTGGCCATTACTTTTTTACTATTGAAGATAGCAACTTGATATTTGGCATGCATGTGAATCTCCTGGAGCTGAACATTTTGAGTGGTGAAAGGTCAAGGTCAAGGTCATCCTTCAAGGTCAAACGTCAAATATTCCTTCCGTCCGAAAACTTTAACATAGGCCATAACTTTTTAAATATTGAAGATAGCAACTTGATATTTGGCATGCATGTGTATCTCCTGGAGCTTAACATTTTGAGTGGTGAAAGGTAAAGGTCATCATTCATGGTCAAATGTCAAAAATAAAAAAATAAAAATCATTTCTCCATTCAATCTCTTACTTACTTCTCATGGAGCTGCACATTTTGAGTGGTGAAAGGTCAAGGTTATCCTTCAAGGTCAAAGGTCAAATATATGGCTACAAAGCGGCGCAATAGGGGGCATTGTGTTTCTGACAAACACATTTCTTGTTATGTATTTATTTATCATTGATGCCTGATGCTGGCTGAATCTAGCTAGGGGTGAACTTCAAATTACACATCCTATCAAAAGTGATCCTTAGCAAATTTTGAGTAGTATATATTACTGGGCATTGAAGTATGCTGTATGATTTGGTCTAAAAAGCGTTTATATTTTGTTGTATATTATGCGTGCACAGGAGTTGATCTGCTAGAACAACAGAGAATATTGAACATGGTATACATAGAATCTAAGCATGAGGCTTGTTTTTTGTGGAATTACTTTTTGAAATTTTGTAAATCATTCACCAATCTGTGAATAAGCTACCTTTAAATGTAGCGTTATTCAATAATTTGTCGTGGTTAACAGCGAATTTGCAAAGGAAATTTGACTTTTTCTAAAGTTTCTAATTCTCAGCATTTTGTAATAGTAGAACACCATAAATTGATTTTCAGTTAACTTTGCAAGTGTGTGAAAAGCTGATTGTTTTCTGCAAAGGTACTTCTGCTGTTAAAAGAAGTACACAAATAAAACAATTACGGCAATAAAGAAGCACTTCATTTTCTTTTTTATGCCCCGGTAGGGTGGCATATAGCAGTTGAACTGTCCGTCAGTCAGTCAGTATGTCAGCATGTCGGTCCATCCGAAAAAAACCCACTTACATTCAGGCCATAACTTTTTAAATATTGAAGATAGCAACTTGATATATGACATGCATGTGTATCTCATGAAGCTGCACATTTTGAGTAGTGGAAGTTCAAGGTCAAGGTCATCCTTCAAGGTCAAAGGTCAGCAAAAAAACAAAACATGTCAAAGTGGCACAGTAGGGGGCATTGTGTTTCTGACGAACACATCTCTTGTTTAATTCCATTTTAAGGACAATCAGGTTTAAATATTGACTTTTTGTAGATGAAAGGTCATTGAGGTTTTTATTCTCAAATATATTTCAATAAACTATTTTCCCATAAGCATTAAAAGCTATTGCATCTGCAGAAAGTATTTCGTAAATCATTGCCCAATCTTCAGGGGGCATATGATATTAGTAGTTAATACAACATTTTATTCAAAAGTGTGAATATCTCATGTCTCCTTTATATTAATGCTAATTAAAACATTTAAATAATTTTTTAAATTCTTAAAATTTGAAAAGAACCCATTTTAAATGGGTGCTGGATAATCTCTAGGTCTTTTAAGATTGTTTCGAGTGAAATGTACATAAGTTCCATAAAACGCTTATGCATTATTGCTAACTGTACTGTAGTGAATTAAAATTCTCAAAGTGTTCAACTTTGTGTAGGCATGAGTTTGAATTGAATACTTATTGAAGGGGTGTGATTTACCTCCTTTCAGCTGATTTCCTCCATTCAAGTTGTAAAACTTATTTTTCAAATTAAGTCAGATAGTTGTACACTAATTTGCTTGATCTCTTTAACAATGAAGTGTTTATTTTCACCCTGTAAGTGAGGTTGGGCATTTGCTTGATCTCTTTAACAATGAAGTGTTTATTTTCACCCTGTAAGTGAGGTTGGGCATTTGCTTGATCTCTTTAACAATGAAGTGTTTATTTTCACCCTGTAAGTGAGGTTGGGCATTTGCTTGATGTCTTTAACAATGAAGTGTTTATTTTCACCCTGTAAGTGAGGTTGGGCATTTGCTTGATCTCTTTAACAATGAAGTGTTTATTTTCACCCTGTAAGTGAGGTTGGGCATTTGCTTGATCTCTTTAACAATGAAGTGTTTATTTTCACCCTGTAAGTGAGGTTGGGCATTTGCTTGATCTCTTTAACAATGAAGTGTTTATTTTCACCCTGTAAGTGAGGTTGGGCATTTGCTTGATCTCTTTAACAATGAAGTGTTTATTTTCACCCTGTAAGTGAGGTTGGGCATTTGCTTGATGTCTTTAACAATGAAGTGTTTATTTTCACCCTGTAAGTGAGGTTGGGCATTTGCTTGATGTCTTTAACAATGAAGTGTTTATTTTCACCCTGTAAGTGAGGTTGGGCATTTGCTTATCTCTTTAACAATGAAGTGTTTATTTTCACCCTGTAAGTGAGGTTGGGCATTTGCTTGATGTCTTTAACAATGAAGTGTTTATTTTCACCCTGTAAGTGAGGTTGGGCATTTGCTTGATCTCTTTAACAATGAAGTGTTTATTTTCACCCTGTAAGTGAGGTTGGGCATTTGCTTGATCTCTTTAACAATGAAGTGTTTATTTTCACCCTGTAAGTGAGGTTGGGCATTTGCTTGATCTCTTTAACAATGAAGTGTTTATTTTCACCCTGTAAGTGAGGTTGGGCATTTGCTTGATCTCTTTAACAATGAAGTGTTTAGTTTCACCCTGTAAGTGAGGTTGGGCATTTGCTTGATCTCTTTAAAATTGAAGTGTTTATTTGAACCCTGTAAGTGTGGTTGGGCATTTTGCTCCCTTGTGGTCGTTTTTAAATCACACGACTGTTATTGGCATGTTGGAATTTCTTAACTATTTCATCAACATGAATATTACTTATAAATAGATGGATATCTCCATGAAAAGATGGATTACACATGATTTTAAGGGGAAAATAGTGTCAATATGCCCTTTTAACTATTTTCCCCATTTCAGTTGGGTTTTTAATGAAGATCTCTATGTGTGTTATATCTCAGTAATATTATATAGGTCAATACATGTAATTTCACAATCCTGATATAAAGGCCACTGTCATACCCTAACAGATTTATTACCAAGATATTAACTGTATTTCATGTTTAATTGTTATTCAGCAGTTCGACACGCGTTCGTGTGCGCTACTACAGCGGACCCAGCTATACGAGGGGGTCATGGCAGACTGCAGCAGCGATAGGGACTGTGTATGGCCTCTCGAGCTACAGGCAGAGAAGTCTCTACTACCGGTACCCTGACAGAGGTATGGTCCCTTTTTATGCCCACAGTATGGTGGGACACAGTAGTCGGACCATGTGTCCGCATGTCTGTCCATCCAGCATTCCTTTTCAGGACTTTTTTTTTAGATATTTAACAGATTTTTATGCCCCTGGATCGAAAGATCTGGGGCATATTGTTTTTGGCCTGTCTGTCTGTCATTAATTCATTAATTGTGTGTGTCCCAAAACTTTAACCTTGGTTAAAGTTTTGCAATAACTTCTGCATTATTGAAGATAGCAACTTGATTATGTTTCTGACAAACACATCTCTTGTTCTAGTGTCAATCTACATGCATGACTTTCAGATAACAGTTGAGTTTTTCTCAGGTATGTGTAGTTATGAGATAAAAGTGGAATTAGCCGGCATCTGTGCCCTATGGACACATATTTTCTTCATACCATTAAAGTGGAATTTGATGTCCCTGATTAACCTGTGCAGTCAGCACATACTTATCTGGGACGACACTTAACGCAGTTGCAACTAGAAATGGCGCGGCAGAGGCCGACGCGTATCCCCACGCCGAATGTTTGACCTAGGTGTGCCCCAGGGTTGGTAATGGGGCCATGCATAGCTGAGATTGACCGTATTGTCATAAGAGAAGTTCATCATCAATTAGAAGTGAATTGGTGTAGAAATGAAGAAGTTATAGTAAAAGGCAATTTTGGGTGGGTGTGACATATGTGGGCAGGGCGCCCCAGGGTTGGTAATTGTGCCATGCATAGTTGAGATTGACCATATTGTCATAAGAGACGTTCAGTATCAATTTGAAGTGAATCGGTGTAGAAAAGAAGAAATTATAGTAAAAGGCAATTTTGGGTGGGTGTGGTCTATGTGGGCAGGGCCCCAGGGTTGGTAATGGGGCCATGCATAGTTGAGATTGACCGTATTGTCATAAGAGAGGTTCAGTATCAATTTGAAGTGAATCGGTGTAGAAATGAAGAAATTATAGTAAAAGGCAATTTTGGGTGGGTGTGGTCTATGTGGGGCGGGGCCCCAGGGTTGGTAATGGGTCCATGCATAGTTGAGATTGACCGTATTGTCATAAGAGAGGTTCAGTATCAATTTGAAGTGAATCGGTGTAGAAATGAAGAAATTATAGTAAAAGGCAATTTTGGGTGGGTGTGGTCTATGTGGGCGGGGCGCCCCAGGGTTGGTAATGGGGCCATGCATAGTTGAGATTGACTGTATTGTCATAAGAGAAGTTCAATATCAATTTGAAGTGAATCGGTGTAGAAATGAAGAAATTATAGTAAAGGCAATTTTGGGTGGGTGTGGTCTATGTGGGCGGGGCCCCAGGGTTGGTTATGGGGCCATGCATAGTTGAGATTGACCCTAATGTCATAAGAGAAGTTCAGTATCAATTTGAAGTGAATCCGTGTAGAAATGAAAAAATTATAGTAAATGGAATTTTTTGGTGGGTGTGGCCTATGTGGGCGGGCGCCCCAGGGTTGGGATTGGGGCCATGCATAGTTGAGATTGACCCTAATGTCATAACAAAAGTTCAGTATCAATTTGAAGTGAATCCGTGTAGAAATGAAAAAATTATAGTAAATGGAAATTTTTGGTGGGTGTGGCCTATGTGGGCGGGGCGCCCCAGGATTGGGAATGGGGCCATGCATGGTTGAGATTGACCGTATTGTCATAAGAGAGGTCCAGTATCAATTTGAAGTGAATCGGTGTAGAAATAAAGAAGTAAATGTAAAATAACCTAAAAAAATGAGTGATAATTTCTGACGCGGCCCCACCCCAACCGCTATAACTTTTGACCCAGGGGTCAGATCAAAATTCCAAATAGTGCAGGGTCGCACATATGCTCATAGCTACCATGTGTGTAAGTTTCAAGGTTCTAGTGCTTTTAGTGTAGGAGGAGATAGTGGCCAGGACGGACGGACAGACAGACAGACAGACGGACGGACGGACGGACGGACGGACGGACGGCGGAGATAACCACAATATCCCCACCTTTTTTTCAAAAAGCGTGGGGATAACTAGAAATGGCACGGCAGAGGCCGACGCATTTCCCGTCACCGCATGTTTGACCCAGGGGTGCCCCAGGGTTGGTAATGGGGCCATGCATAGTTAAGATTGACCGTATTGTCATAAGAGAAGTTCAGTATCAATTAGAAGTAAATTGTAGAAATGAAGAAATTATAGTAAAAGGCAATTTTGGGTGGGCATGGCCTATATGAGCGGGGTGCCCCAGGGTTGGTAATGGGGCCATGCATAGCTGAGATTGACCGTATTGTCATAAGAAAGGTTCAGTATCAATTTGAAGTGAATCGGTGTAGAAATGAAGAAATTATAGTAAAACTGCAATTTTGGGTGGGCATGGCCTATATGGGCGGGGTGCCCCAGGGTTGGTAATGGGGCCATGCATAGTTGAGATTGACCATATTGTCATAAGAGAGGTTCGGTATTAATTTGAAGACAATCTGTGTAGAAATGAAGAAATTATTGTAAAATAACCTAAAAAAAATGAGTGAAAATCTCTGACCCGGCCCCGCCCCAACCCCCATAACTTTTGACCCAGGGGTCATATCAAAATTCCAAATAGTGCAGGGTCGCACATATGCTCATAGCTACCATGTGTGTAAGTTTCAAGGTTCTAGTGCTTATATTGTAGGAGGAGATAGTGGCCAGGACGGACAGACAGACGGACAGACGGGCTGCGGAGATAAACACAATATCCCCACGCTTTTCAAAAAGCATGGGGATAATAAGCCCCTTTTTTTCCAGAGCTCATTATTTTATTTTTGCAGAGCCTACAATTTGCTACAATGAGGTGAACTTAAAGAACAGCACATTCGGGTACTTTATCTGCCCCGAGACCAACATGACGGACTCGTTTGACAAGTGCTGTGGTGACTCTGATGAGCAGAGGTGTTGTGACTATCTGGAGTACACGGCAGAACGCAGGTATGAACTTTGGTGTTCCAGGGCCTTTTCTTCCCATCATTGTGAAGGGGACTTGGCCCTTGCATTTTGCAATAGAATTGAGTCACTAAATTTTCTAAATTAAAAAAAAAGAGCTGCTAACTGTTAAAAATTGTGAAAAAATAGGTGTTAACTTTTTATAACTTTGAAAATTTGACTTGCAAACTTCTGACATTTGTGCAAATCAGCCATTTTATAAGAAAGCAAAAAAGCCATGTTTTTATCATTTATAAATTAAGAATTATAACACGATTCTTACTGCCCCCGGCTTTATCATGAACTTCTGACAATCTTGAAGTTTAAGGCCATAATTATGACTCAATCTTTATTAAATTTGGTTAAATGTTCAAATGTTTATAAAATTTGGTCAGAATGTTTATCTTTACAATTTTAAGGCAGAGTTCCAATTGGGTCATGTGCATTCAAAATTAGATCACCTTGATAAATATAAAAAGCCAGGTGTACACTCTTGTCATAAGCATCTGCAACATACAATGTATAAGCAGGCCTTTTCCTGGCCATTTTGGAAAAAATGCAATGTCCACATTGGGAATTGTCTCGAAAAGTCTACTGATTTGGGAAAATTTAATTTTATAGAACCCTTTATAATAATTCAAATTGTAAAAACACAATCATAACAAATCTATTTATTTACACTCTGTTAGATGCAATTGAAATTAAGTTATTACCGGTATTGGGATTTTTTTTCCCCCCATTTTGCTTTGAGAATGGGTCTGTTTAAAGGACCCATATCTACACCTGGAAAAGAACTGATGAGACAACTCTTTTTAATATCAAATATAAGAATGACTGAGTTAATTCCCTTATTGCAACGCTCATTTTACGAACGTTAATTTTTGAATCCCTGGCAGCTGTCAATTTCATGTTAACAATCTTGACGCTTTTCCCCAAAATGTCAATTCAAAACAGCACAAAAAATGCTGTCTTAGTTGCTGGCTACTATAAAAATATAACTGGCTGATCAAATTTTTATGGAGAACACTGATAGTTCGAGTTAATAGCTTTGCACGAATGTCCACCATCCATACCTTAAAGGTCAAGATTACACTTAGTGGTACAAGGTCATATTTGGCTATAAACAGATTGAAATTGCATGTCACAGCCATATGGTATATTTAGGGATTCAGTTGCTTTAGAAACTATTCTGCCCCGAATACTTTGATCAATGTAAGGACGTTGTGTGATTGTCGTAGAAAGCCAATCATTTTATACATTTGTCAAATTTTTATAACTATAAAATATTTTGCAGCAATCACTTGGGGCTGTTTACAGCAAGTGTTGTAGTAGCGCTAAGAGAAATGACAGACTCTTAAGATTGAATAGGGATTATTGTCCTATGTCTGCTTTTACATTTTTTGTTTATTTTCATTTGCTCAATCTAAAATTAATTGATTTGAAATATTTAAAAAATTGTACTTACACACACACGTTTGCATTAAAAGTCTTGTTCTGTTTAAGACAGGCCAATATCATTGGAATCGTGGTTGGTGTCATCGTAGGCTGCATAGTGGTCGCAGCAATCATCTACATCGTCATTGTGCGACGTAGAAGAGCAGCTAGGCAAGGGGCGGTCATCCAGAAACAGCATAGTATGTGATACTTTTATTCATACGAGTCCTGTTCTGAGAAAACTGGGCATGTGCGTAAAGTGTCGTCCCAGATTAGCACGTGCAGTCTGTGCAGGCTAATCAGGGACGACACTTTCCGCTTTTATGACATTTTTTGTTTAAAGAAAGTCTCTTCTTAGCAAAAATCAAATTTAGGCGGAAAGTGTCGTCCCTGATTAGCCTGCACAGACTGCAAAGGCTAATCTGGGATGACACTTTACACACATGCTAATCTGGGACGACACTTTACGCACATGCTAATCTGGGACGACACTTTATGCACATGCCTTATGCCCAATTTTAACAAAACAAGACACATATAAACAGTTATTTCCTACCTGTTAGTTTCATTGCTAGATTAGATGCTAACCCTATTTTCCATAACGTTCCAAATTTCATCCACAAATTTATTCATTTTTTTCCGTTATTCCTTTACTTTAGATGGCATTTGTAGATATATCCATCATTATGTGTAATTACATCCACAAATAAGACACATGGTACCATTATTATTATAACTATAAGACGCATATAAACTGCTGAAATATTTAAGTATAAATTCACATGTTGATCCATGAAATGTTTAATAAAAACTCAAGCTTGGTTTAAGATCTAAGTTGACTGTACAGCATAGAGATAATGTACAGTGTATTTTAACCCATTTAAGCCTAGTGGACTCTCCTATCCTTCTAAATTGGATCAATTTATTTCCAAATTAGGGATGTCTAGTATATTTATTTCTATATTAAATTTTAGAATATTTCTTTCAGAAATTCCTTTAAGCAAACAGCGCAGACCCTGATGAGACGCCGCATCATGCGGCGTCTCATCTGGGTCTACGCTGTTTGCCAAGGCCTTTTTTCTAGATGCTAGGCATAAATGGGTTAATTTTAATTTATTGAAATTGTCCATTACTATTTATTCCCTGTATAATTTTGTTGAAATGCACTGCGCTACATGCATTAAACCAAAAGTAAAATGTTGAATATTATTTGATATTAGGAAATAACAAAATCATTTCTTTTTATTAAACAATCAAATTCTTGATATCAAGAAGTACAATTGAAACCTGATGGCTCAAAATCCAGGGCACCGACAAGTAAGAGCCTACCAAAATTTGAGCCAAACGATGTCTTATATAAATTGTTTACTTACACATAAGTCTGCATTAGATTTTCATATCCTGTGGAAGACTTTTCATACTTCATAAACTCCGTATTTCTATCTGCTTCTGAATTGATACAAACATTTACTAGATATTTTTTTTATAAATATTTATAAACAGTTATACATTTTACAACTATCATGCTATCATGAAATAAATGTATATTAGAAGAAGCACATTTCCGTGAACAGGTCAATTCAATCAACGATTGAGTCGATGACATATTTTATTTATAGCAATAAATACATTAGTCGATTATAATTTTGCAACAATTTTACCCGAGGTATTGTCATAGCCATCTTGCCATCCGACATCGCCGTCTGAAGTCCGCCGTCTGCATCGTGCTAAAACCTTAACATTGGCTCTAAAATCAAAGTGCTTCCACCTACAACTTTGAAACTTCATATGTAGATGCACCTTGATGAGTTCTACACGCCACACACCCATTTTGGGGTCATTAGGTCGAAGGTCAAGGTCACTGTGACCTCTAAAAAAAATTTAAAAAATTCTGGCAAGCTTTCATTAATTCAAAACTGCACCCGTAGCCGAGCGTGGCACCTGTTATGCGGTGCATGCTCTTGTTTATAGTGTACCACTTCCGGTAATAAATCACTCCTAATCCATGAGAACATTTATGGAACTAAAAGCGAGTTCAAGCCAAAAAAACAACAAAAGAAGGTGTGAACATTTTGACAGGGACAAAATAAACTGTTTAAGTTATCCGATTATTTGACCCTCTTGAATTCTAGCCAAACAACAGCAAATATGAATATTTAGCACTAAAGTATTGGTGCTTATAAGACACTATGAGCCAACCACAATTTCAAGCCATCTGGTTTCACCTGTACATATTTGGATATCAAATGCATTTACTGATATCAAGAAGTTTATACAAAAATAGTAAAAAGGTACACCAAACATATGTATTTTCATGAGTTTGTTATAATTTGTTACTTGGAGTTCAAAGGTCAAAATATCTCCAAGGTCAAACTTTTAGTTCAAAGGTCAAAAATGGCAATAAATGATCTTGTCTGGGCCATAAGTATGTCATTCATTGTGAGATTTTAAAATGACTCTGTACATTTATTTTGTTCACAGTCATTGGACGGCGTGTCATGTGAAAGAATTCAAGAGTTCAAAGGTCAAAATCGCTATAAATGACAATGGCATAATAATTCTTAATTATCGCCATAAATTAGATTCTCTTGTTTTGTGAAGACAGCATGCAAAATAGTCTGTGTCAATGCGGCATGTGGGGGTAAACGTCACGCCTGTGACAAAGCTCTAGTTTCTATTTTGTTCAACAATAAGAATCTTCACAATGTTAGATGCACGAAACTGGACAAAAAGTTTTGTCTTATAGTCAGGAAAATATGGTCATTGGGTTCACGTACATGTTGATTTAATACACTTTTATCCTATCACAACTCGCACTTTGTTGAAATCAAATAATTCATACACCAAATACAGCTTGTAGTTTGGGTTTTCAAAGCACATCTGGCTAGATAAAACCTTTTCTAAACACTAACCAACTGGTTTCCATACCAACCCTCCCAACAGTACAAGCCATTCTGTTTCAACACCAAAGTTGACACGAAATGTTTCTATGATTGCAACCCCATGCAATATAACTGTTTCAAAGTCAGCATTTGTAAAAAGCAGTAACTTTTTAAAGAAAGGTTATCTTGTTTGTCGAAGTGAATGCTTCTATGAGCTCATGGTGAGCTTTTGTGTTTAGTCTTTGCTTGTCTACTGTTATAATGAATCATGTTGTGTCAACTTTCAGCTCGTTCGTCCAATCTAGAAACTTGGTCAGAATGTTTATTTTTTACACTTTCTAGGCCATTTCGATGTATTTCAGTTGCATCGAAAATTTGGACAATAGGTAAAATCTAAGAAACACCTTGTTACCACTTGAGAAGCACAATTAAAGACTTTATCTTGACGATGACTTGGCTACGTCTTAACATCGGTAATGTGTGTCAAGGTCACCAGATTAAAGAACACAATTGGGTTGTGCTCTGCAAAAATGGGGTTTAATGCATGTGCATTAAGTGTTCCAAATTAGCCTGTGCAGTCCGCATAGGCTAATCAGGGACAACACTTTCTGCCTGAACTGGATTTTTGTCAAGAAGAGTCTTCCTTTAAACAAAAATTTTAATAACACAAGAAAGAGTCATTCCTGATTAGACAGTTCAGACTGCACAGGCTAATCTGGAACACTCTACGCACATGCATTAAACCTCCTTTTCACAGAGTGAGGCAGAATAGTTTTTTTAATATGCTTGCAATCAAGTGGATGGAAGGTAAATCAGAAATATTCAGTTCTTACCACAAAGAGTTATTAGCAAAGACATACATGTAACTGTCCAGTTTTGTTTGAAATATTCAAGACGTAACTGTCCAGTTTTGTTTGAAATACTCGAGACCTTATGTACATTTTTGTTTGAAATACTGAAGACATAACTGTCCAGTTTTATTTGAAATACTCAAGAAGTTACTGTCCAGTTTTGTTTGAAATACTCAAGACCTAATGAACAGTTTTGTTTGAAATACTGAAGACATTACTGTCCAGTTTTGTTTGAAATACTGAAGACATAACTGTCCAGTTTTGTTTCAAATACTGAAGACATAACTGTCCAGTTTTGTTTGAAATACAGAAGACATAACTGTCTAGTTTTGTTTGAAATACTGACGACATAACTGTCCAGTTTTGTTTTTAATGCTATTTCAGTCTTTTTAAGAAATTCATGACTGCATTGCAATACTGCATACCTGGTTTATTCAATCAGATGCTACCTATAGATTTAATACAAGATGTATGCCCTTTGAATAGTATAAGATTACTCTTTGTACTATGTATGCTTTTCATGTATAATAAGTTTGCTTATAATCCATTCTTAATGGCCAATATTCCTAAAGCATCTTATGATAACTTGGCATACAATGATTAAAAAAATCAATTGGACTAGCACAAATGAGTAAAATTGTAAGTATCAATACTAATTTGTTTACGCTTAAAAATTTATAAACTTGTTAACATAAGTTTAAATTTGTATGTGGTTGCAAGTATTTTGAAAGATTGATTTCAGTGTTTCTTAATTGTGTACTTTCACTCAAATTCACTGATTTACCTTGATGACTAGTAATATCATAAGATGTTTTATAGGAATGGGCCCCTGATTAACCTTTATGCAGTAATATCGTAAGATGCTTTCTAAAAATGGGCCCCTACTTTATATATGAGTCTCGTGTTGGAAAACTGAGCTTATTGCATGTGCTTAAAGTGTAGTCAAAGATAAGCCTGTGCAGTCCCCACAGGCTAATCCGGGACAACAATTTCTGCTAGGGTTTTTTCATTCCAAGGAAGTCTCTTCTTAGGGAAAATCTACTTTAGGCAGAAAGTGTCATCTCTGATTAGCCTGTGTTGACTGCACAGGCTATTCTCGGTTGACACTTAACGCACATGGCTTCAAACCAGTTTTCTCAAAACAATGCTCCTACTCTTACTATAACATAACCTGTTATATTTCTGCTTATCTAACCCTTGCAGCTGCCACGTACTCTCAGCCACCTCCAGTTGGTCAACCCTATGGTCATCAAGGTATGCAAACTGGTATTAGTGCATGTGCGTTAATTGTTGTCCCTGATAAGCCTGTGCATTCTGCTCAAGCTTAACAGGGAGACACTAACTATTTGTTCACTTTGAAGCGACTTCCTTTTAACAAAAGATACCATAAAAGCGGAAAGTGTTGTCCCTGATAAGCCTGTATGGACTGCACAGGCGTATCTGAGACGACACTTTATGCACGTGCATTAAGCCCTGTCTTCCAAGAAAGAGGCCCATATTCTCATCACCCCCCAGTTGGTCCACATTTTGGTCACTCGGGTACTCAAACCCCGAAGAAATTCCATTAACCACTCAGATACACACTTTGACTTGTTTGTAGTCCTTAGAAAAAAAAAATTAACTTAAGACTTTCATAACTAGATTCAAGTTTTAAAGGCTTCATTTCCAAAACTAAGATGCTGATGAGCAGCAAACAGCATAAAACCTGAACAGACTGTGAGTTACTTGAGGCTGTTCTGGTTCTATTATTGTTGCAGTTAGCTTTTTTTTCACTTTGTGTCTGAGAGGGACAGGTCTAAATGAGCTCTCAATGTTACTTCAAATAAAGAATATACTTAAAAAGGAACATTTTTATGTACAGCATATACATGTTATAATAAGTTTGACCGATCATTCTTATTCCATATAGACAACTTTTGTTGAAATATTTACAAGAAGTAAGTTTGAATGGCATTGATAGCCTTAAATTTGTTAAGAAACTCAAGGCAGTTTCCTGGGTAAAACCAGTTATTTCTGTCTTTGGGAAAGGTCTTGGGAACACTCACTGACTGGATCAAAGCAGCGACCCCAAGATCAATTAATAGAAGCCACAAGCCTCTGCAATACTAATTTTGTCCTTAATGTTTTTATGTGCCCTTTTTGAAGAAAAGGTGGCATATAGTGATCGGACTGTCCGTCTGTCTGTGCGTCTGTCTTTCCGTCACACTTTGCGTTTAGGTTTCGAAAAATACTCATAACTTCTATGTCCCTTGAGATATAACCTTCATATTTGGTATGCATGTGTATATGGACAAGGCCTTTCCATACGCACAAAAATGTTTACCCCTGTGACCTTGACCTTGAACTTGGGGTCCGCGTTTAGGTTTCGAAATCTGTGTTTAGGTTTCGAAAAATGCTCATAACTTCTATGTCCCTTGAGATATAACCTTCATATTTGGTATGCATGTGGATATGGACAAGGCCTCTCCATACGCACAAAATATTTTACCCCTGTGACCTTAACCTTGAACTTAGGGTCCGCGTTTTGGTTTCGAAATCTGCGTTTAGGTTTCGAAAAATGCTCATAACTTCTATGTCCCTTGAGATATAACCTTCATATTTGGTATGCATGTGTATATGGACAAGGCCTTTCCATACGCACACAAATTTTTACCCCTGTGACCTTGACCTTGAACTTAGGGTCCACGTTTAGGTTTCGAAATCTGCGTTTAGGTTTCTAAAAATGTTCATAACTTCTATGTCCCTTGAGATATAACCTTCATATTTGGTATGCATGTGTATCTCAAGGAGCTGAACATTTTGAGTGGTGAAAGGTGAAGGTCATCCTTCAATGTGAAAGATCAAGGTCAAAGGTCAAATTTTGCAATATTGAAGATAGTAACTTGATATTTGGCATGCATGTGTATCTCATGGAGCTGCACATTTTGAGTGGTGAAAGGTCAAGGTCATCCTTCAGGTCAAGGTCAAAGGTCAAATTTTGCAATATTGAAAATAGCAACTTTATATTTGGCATTCATGCATATCTCATGGAGCTGCACATTTTGAGTGGTGAAAGGTCAAGGTCATCCTTCAAGGTCAAGGTCAAAGGTCAAATTTTGCAATATTGAAGATAGCAACTTGATATTTGGCATGCATGGGTATCTCATGGAGCTGCACATTTTGAGTGGTGAAAGGTCAAGGTCATCCTGTAAGGTCAAGGTCAAAGGTCAACTTTTGCAATATTGAAGATATCAACTTGATATTTGGCATGCATGTGTATCACATGAAGCTGCACATTTTGAGTGGTGAAAGGTCAAAGTCAAGGTCATCCTTCAAGGTCAAGGTCAAAGGTCAAATTTTGCAATATTGAAGATAGCAACTCCATATTTGGCATGCATGCATATCTCATGGAGCTAAACATTTTGAGTGGTGAAAGGTCAAGGTCATCCCTCAAGGTCAAAGGTAAAATATATGGCTTCAAAGCAGCGCAGTAGGGGGCATTGTGTTTCACGAACACAGCTCTTGTTTTGTAATACACTTAGTAGTTTTGTTATTTAAGAATAACAATTTTCAGTGTCCACTGTCCAATATTACTTTCTATCGTTTGACCTAGAATATAATTTATGGTGAAAAAATATTTTCAAGAGATTTGTTGATATTTCCTCTGTATGACAGCTGTTTTGTTCTGGGTCTTTGCATTATAAGCACATTTTGTAACAAGGACTGACTGTACGGTGTGATTTCATTGTATGTCAGCTTAAGATTTCTACCATCCATAGAATATAACTAGTTTATAAGTTAGAGACTATTGATTGAAATTACAAATACAATTTTCGTGTACCCTTAATTGTGCAGACTTAACCCATTAATGCCTAGCGTCTAGAAAAAAGGCATGATGCGGCGTCTCATCAGGGTCTGCGCTGTTTGCTTAAAGGAATTCCTGTAAGAAATATTCTAAATATAGAAATAAATATACTAGACATCCCTAATTTTGGAAATAAATTGATCCAATTTAGAAGGATGGGAGAGTCCACTAGGCATATATGGGTTAACAAGGGCATGGTGGGAGTCAGAGGCTGAACCCTTCCATTGTAGCTGGATGGAGCACTGTGATGTACTTACCTATAGTAAAAAAATATTATGATAGTAGTATAACTATGCTCCCAGAAATATTTTCGGTTAGCATTTAGTTGCCAGTTTGTAGTTCCTTACTTCCTTCCTTCCTTCCTTCCTTCCGTCACACTTTTGTTACATTTCTCATAGCACTTTCAATTCATTACCGATCTCTTTCATATTTGGCATGTAGGTACCTTGCATGGACCTCTACCTTTTGATGAGGTTTGAGGTCACTGGGGTCAAGGTCAAGGTCACCGAGGCTAATAATAGATTTTTCCATCACACTTTTGTTACAGTTTCTCATAGCACCTTCAATTCTTTACCGATCTCTTTCATATTTGGCATGTAGGTACCTTGCATTGACCTCTACCTTTTGATGAGGTTTGAGGTCACTGGGGTCAAGGTCACCGAGGCTAATAACAGATTTTTTCCGTCACACTTTTGTTACAGTTTCTCATAGCACCTTCAATTCTTACCGATCTCTTTCATATTTGCCATATAGGTACCTTGCATGGACCTCTACCTTTTGATGAGGTTTGAGGTCACTGGGGTCAAGGTCAAGGTCACCAAGGCTAATAATAGATTTTTCCGTCACACTTTTGTTACAGTTTCTCATAGCACCTTCAATTCTTTCCGATCTCTTTCATATTTGCCATGTAGGTACCTTGCATGGACCTCTACCTTTTGATGAGGTTTGAGATCACTGGGGTCAAGGTCACCGAGGCTGATAATAGATTTTTTCGTCACACATTTGTTACAGTTTCTCATAGCACCTTCATTCTTTACCGATCTCTTTCATATTGCCATGTAGGTACCTTGCATGGACCTCTACTTTTGATGAGGTTTGAGGTCACTGGGGTCAATGTCAGGTCACCAAGGCTAATAATAGATTTTTTTAGGTGGTTATTAACACATAGATTGACAAAGCGCTTCATTGGGGAGCATCCATCAAGTTTCACTGATATTCTTGTTTTTAATATATATATACCATTTATAAAAAATATCATTTCCATTAGCAGTTATAAATAAAAAAGTATCTAAATGTGCATAAGCTGTTTTATAACTTTTGTTGGGGACTTATTCTTACGTCTTGTCTGCTATTGACAGGCTATGTTGAAGGGTCAATCCCCTGAATTCTTACACTGACCAACCACAGCCCCCTGCGGGCCCCGGGGGTTTCATGGGCAACACCCCTCGGGCCCGGGCTTTGGAGAAGGCAATGGAATAGCACAGGGACAGAACTATGACTGTAAGTGGGTCTTAACCCTTTACCACTTAGATACACACTTTGAAGTGTTTGTAGTCTGTTAGAAAACCAAATTAGATAATGGAACTTTTTACTAGATTTAAGTTGTAAAAGCTTTATTTACAACCCTAGATACTGATGAGCAGAAAACAGCAGAAAACCTGAACAGAATGCGAGTTCCTTGCAGGTTGTACTGGTTTTATGCTGGTTTCAGATAGAAATTTCATTTTGCTTCTGAGCCGGAAAGGGTTAAATGTCTTACAACTCATGATACTTTCAGATGACAGACAAACATTTCTCTTTTTTTACTGTTTACACATTTTTAACTTACCTCAGCACAATGTGCTCGTAGTGCGATTTGTGATCGCCTTTTGCCCGTTGTGCGGTGTGCAGTGTCAACATTTGCCCGTTGTGCCGTGTGCAGTGTCAACATTTGCCTTGTTAACACTCTTGTGGACACAATTTTATTGTCCGATCTTCATGAAACTTCGTCAGACGATTTGTCCCAATGATATCTTATTGTGTTCGAAAATGGTTCTGGTTGGCTGAAAAACATGACCACCAGAGGTGGGACACTTTTTCTCATATGGCTCTAGTAAACCTTGTTAACACTTGAGAGGCCACATTATTTTGCAATCTTCATGAAACTTGGGTCAGAATATTTGTTTCAATGATATCTAAAATGAGTTGTAAAATGGTTATGGTTTGTTGATCAACATGGCCTCTACTGAGTGGGGCATTTTTCTTTATATGGCTATAATAAAACCTTGTCAAGACTCTAAAAGTCACATTTATAGACCAGTCTTTATTGAACTTGGTCAGAAGAATTTTTTTTAATGAAATATGGACAAGTTAAAAAATGGTTCAGTTTCTATTGAAAAGAATGGCCGCCAAGGGGCGGGGCATTTTTCCTTATATGGCTTTAGTAAACCCTTTTAACACTTTAGAAGTCACATTTATAGTCAAGTCTTTATTGAACTTGGTCAGAATTTTTTTTTTAATGATATCTTGGACAAGTTAAAACATGGTTCAGTTCTGTTGAAAAGCCTGGCCGCCAGGGGGCGGGGCATTTTTCTTTATATGGTTAAGTATAACCATGTCAACACTCGTAAGTCACATTTATAGTTCAAATTTCATGAATTGGTCAGAACATTTGTTCTAATGATACATGTATCTTAAGGTGGCACAAAGCAGGACAGTTCCTTTGTATCTCAGGTAAGTGGCGTTTGGCCTTTCAGGCTCATATTCATATTCACTTTCTTATCAGATGCTGCTAACTCCCAGCCCGGCTACACTGCCTACCCACCACCAAACAAACCAGTGGGATTTGAAGGTAATTAGGCTTAATATCCACTCTCATGAAGAGTATCTGTTTTCAGATTTCATTTGAAGAATTGAGCCTCATTTTGTAAAACTGGGATTTATGCATGTGCGTAAAGTGTCATCCAGGACTAGTTTGTGCAGTCTGCACAAACTTTTCTGAGACAGCACTTTCTGCCTGGACTGGATATTTGTTTAAATGATAAATTGAATAAAAGTGGAAAGTGTCATCCCTAATCAGCCTGTGAGGACTGCATAGGCTGACCTGTGACGACACTTTATGCACATGCTTTAAGTCCTGTTTTCCAAGAAAGTGACTTGCATGGTCTTGCAAATTTTGGTGCTTGTTTTATATATACATTCAGTATAAAGCTTTAAACCCAAGTGTGCAATATAGTCTATCAGTGATTCAAGTGGGCTGGCTTTATCACTTGAAATGGTGGCTTGGGAAGGTTTGAAGTGGGCTGGGTTTATCACCTTAAATGGTGGCTTGGGAAGGTTTGAAGTGGGCTGGGTTTATCACCTTAAAAGGTGGCTTGGGAAGGTTTGAAGTGGGCTGGGTTTATCACCTTAAATGGTGGGTTGGGAAGGTTTGAAGTGGGCTGGGTTTATCACCTTTAATGGTGGCTTGGGAAGGTTTGATAATGGCTGAGATGTAAATACTACACAAATTTTAACCCTTTTCCACTTTGATACGTATTTTGACGCATTAATGGTCCCTTGGAAAGCTGAATTTAATTAAAGACCTTTCTTACTAGATTCGAGTTTTAAATGCTTCATTTCCAACCCTTACATACTGATGAGCAGCAAACAGCATAAAACCTGAATAGACTGCGAGTTACTCGCAGGCTGTTCTGGTTTTATGCTGTTTCTCATAGACATTTTCACTTTGATTCTGATTGGGAAAGGGTTAATGTAGTCTCAATGTTTTCTGAAGTTAAACTTAAATACAAGCTTTTAAAAAACTTAAATGGTAGGGAGATTAACTTTAGTTTCAAATTATTCAACAAGAAAATTGAAACAATGTTTAACTTTAACTAGACATTTTGGACAGTCATGTGGGAAAATATAAACTTTATTTATATTGAGAATGGGGCCAACTTTTTTCTCAAAATTTTACCCCCTAAAATCTCAACAGAGTTGGATGTGTTGATAGTGAAGACTTTCAGGTACAAACATGCCCGTAGCAGCAGGTTTGTTTGCATCACATTATGACAAGGGTCAACGTCAACAGGATCTTCTCATTTAAATGAGCTGCAATCTGTGGAAATGGAGTTTTAGACATATGCATATAGTGTTGTCCTATATTAGCCTGTGCAGTATGCACAGGCTAATCAGGGACAATACTTTCCGTCAAAAATGGATGTTTGCTAAGAGACTTTCTTTGAAAAGAGAATATTATTAAAGCGGAAATTGTTGCCCGTAATAAGCCTGTGCATACTGCACAGGCTAATCTGGGACGACACTTTCCGCATATGCATTAAACCATTTTTCACAGACACACCCAAATATAAATAATGTTTGTAATCTCTATTTTATATTTTGTTTTAAATCTCCATTTAAATTGTATCAGTTAAGTTGACAGTATTTTAAGTCTTACATTGATTTCAGACATGGGAAAATCTGCACTGCCTGAGGGTGAGGTTTCTGGCCCCGCCCCCTTCCAGCCCTACAGCTACCCTCCCCACACCCCTGGGGCCAGCTATCCACCCCACCCATGGGGATGGGCTATGACCAGCAAGGTATTTTGATTATAGCCTCATTTAAAAACGGTGATGAAGTTGTTGAAGTTGGTTATGGTGATTATGATGATAGTGACAATGGTGTTGATAAGGAAGATCATTGTTGCTGATATTGGTAAAGTGGATGATGATGGTTATGATGACGATTTTGAGAACAAAGAAGAAGGAGCAAAAGAAGAAGACGATGATGGGGATGATATCGATGAAACTACATTTGTGCTGATGATGATTTGGTGGATGATGACACTTTCCGCTTTTATTGTTTGTTCTGTTTAAAGGAATTCTTTTCGTAGGGAAAATCCAGTTAAGACGGAAAGTGTCATCACTGATACGCTTGTGGAGACTGTGCAGGCTAATATGGCACTACACTTTACACACGTGCATTAAATCCAGTACTTCCAGAACAAGGCTCATATATCCTCATATAGTTCTTTAAATAATTAGGGGTGGTTTGACAAGTGTTACCAAACAACTTCTTTATGCCTTTAAATAATTTAAGCCAACATTTTCATTTCAGGTGTCAACCAGCAGTACCCCTCTGCTCCGCCCCCACCGTATTCTGGGTAATCAACTTCACGGAGCCTACCTGTAACAACCACCAAACTTGAATTCCTTTACCACTCAGATACGCACTTTGCTGACTAGATTGAAGTTGTAACCCTTTACCACTCAGATATGCACTTTGTGACTAGATTGAAGTTGTAACCCTTTACCACTCAGATATGCACTTTGCTGACTAGATTGAAGTTGTAACCCTTTACCACTCAGATACGCACTTTGCTGACTAGATTGAAGTTGTAACCCTTTACCACTCAGATACGCACTTTGCTGACTAGATTGAAGTTGTAACCCTTTACCACTCAGATACGCACTTTGCTGACTAGATTGAAGTTGTAACCCTTTACCACTCAGATACGCACTTTGCTGACTAGATTGAAGTTGTAACCCTTTACCACCCTTTTTGACTGGGTTGTAGTCCCTTAGAAAATTAAATTAAATGAAAGACTTTTTTTAATAGATTCAAATTTAAGGTTTTTTTTTACCCTTAAATACTGATGAGCAGCAAACAGCATAAAACCTGACCAGACTCCGAGTTACTCGCAGACTGTTCTGGTTTTATGTTGGTTGCAAGAGCCATTTTCACTTTGCTTCTACTGAGTGGGAAAGAGAAAAGTCTTCATAAATGTTTCAACCCTAAGATATTGATGAGACGCAAACAGTATAAAGCCTGAACAGTCTGCTGGTTGCATATAGACATTTTTAACTCCTTCAGTGCTGGAACCGAATTTTGAAGGCCTTTGCAAACAGTTTGGATTCAGATAAGACGCCACAGAACGTGGCGTCTCATCAGGATCCAAACTGTTTGCTATTCTGATAGTATTCTTTGAAAAAAATCAAGAAAATGCTAATTTTAGAAATTCAGCAGACGACATTTTAGCAGACACAAATTTCCCAGCATGCAAAGGGTTAATGCACTTTTGAGTGGAAAGGGTTTAGGCAGTCAGATTATTTGGCAATATCATATGTACATGTCAATCAATCAGTGACATTTCTGTGTCATAATTCCCTCCAATCAATATTTTGGCTTTTTTTTATATCAAAACAATTTCTGGTAATGGAACCTAGATTTATAGCCCGTTATCTTTTGTCATTTATTATTTTTTACTGGCATTAAATATTACTTTTACTGGCAATTAAACCTGAATTTAAAGGGAGAACTGTGGGGTTTTGTTTTCATGTTTTTGTCCCTACTGGTTTTACCGGAGGGGACTTATGTTTTTGCGCTCTGTCTGTCAGTCAGTCAGTAAGTCAGTCAGTCAGTCAGTCAGTCACACTTTTCTGGATCCTGCGATAATTTTTAAAAGTTCTTTTTTTTTCATGAAACTTGAAACATGGATAGATGGCAATATGGACAATATGCACTCATTTCATTTTGTTCCTACGTCAAAAATTCTGGTTGCTATGGCAACAAATAGACTAGAATTACTGTGAAAATGTGGGTTTTGTGGATCTGTGCAATAACTTTAAAGTTATAATATTTTTTCATGAAACTTGAAAACATGGATAGATGGCAAATGGAATTATGCACGTCATTTCATTTTGTTCAACATCATCAAAATTCTGGTTGCTATGCACAACAAAAATTCTAAAAAGTTGAATTTCTGACAATGGTAGAGCCAGTAGGTACTAATATTGCTTGGCAATAGTCTTGTTTCAAAAATTTATTGTGTAAGTGTTGTGAGCTTTTTTTTCTGAGACCAATCTTTATACAACATGTATTTCATGAATTTTTGTTTTTTTTCACTTTTTTCAAATAAATCTTTTAAACCAATGTTTACAATCAAGTAAATTTTTGAAAAATTATATTTGTACACACTTATTTTTTATATGTTTGAAAATCATGCTTGAAAATAAGCATTGCCAACAACATGTTATATTGTTGTATTTTTGTAATGTATTTCAAACAAAAATGTCTGCAAACTGTATCATTCTAAGTGGTTTAAATAATAAACTGCGGTTACATTTTATACAAAGCAATTTTATTTGTTGCTTTCTAGTGAGTTCTTGTTTTCGATTTTTTTTTCAGGATTTAAATTTTTATAAGATTAAAAATATGATATTTAAAAAAATCTAA
>NC_068364.1:15940573-16038073 GCF_020536995.1 Dreissena polymorpha | reverse complement strand
CTATAATGAGCACAAATGTAAAATAATAGAATGTGTGTTACCTTATGACACAAGTCATCGTAAACAATTTGTCTGTATTTTATAATTCAACCAATACACTTGGCTTTTCTTCTGAAAAACAGTAGGCGTATAAATCATAAAATCCGTTCTATGTTACATTGTGTGTTGAAATAAACAAGTAGTATGCAGATCATGAATTGGTATAATAAAACTATTTCCCCATAATACTCAATATAACACTATTAGAATATTTCGTCCATGCAATTCGTTTTGAATGTGTTATATTGATGAAAAGTTAGTCTGTTTATGTGATATGTTGTATCATAATCATTAAATATGTATATTCACATGCCGTCATTACAATGTATGATTTAAAACACTATTTTTGGTATTGTGTTTGCACTTTTAAATTGTATTGCTAAACATCAAACAATATTCAAACCAAAATGGCGCTTCTTTTCAATAAATGTAATTTCTAAAAGACCAAAGATTAATCTGAATAAACTGTAAGCAGTTTTGTTATCTACTGTTAGGTAAATAGCAGTAGGACGGAAGCTCAATTGGTTGTGGTAGAAGTGTTTAGTGCGATGTTATTGATACAGTACTGGTATTTATACTTAATTTAATAATGTGTTTCTTAAAACAATGTGCGAAGTATGCGAACTATTACAGTTTTCTTGAAATTTGATAGTGTTAAGCCGCATAAAAGGCATAGATGTGATTCATTTCATGCGTTATCACTACGACCTCACAGTCTCCAAGGCTCCCTTGCGAGTCCTTTTATACGTTCTCACGACGACCTCACAGTCTCCAAGACGCTTCTTGCGAATAGTTTGATGCGTTCTCACGACTACTTTACAGTCCCTTGGCTTCTTCTTCCAATTCCTTTCATGAGTTCTCATGAGGACCTCACATTCTCCAATACTATCCTTGTGAGTCCTTTCATGCGTTCTCCCGACGACCTCACAGTCTCCGAGGGTTTCCTTGCGAGTCCTTTCATGCGTTCTCACGACGACCTCACATTGTCCACGGTGCCCTTGCGAGTCCTTTCATGCGTTCTCACGACGAACTCACAGACTCATAGGCTCTCCTTGCGAGTCCTTGGTAGAAGCGCAGACAGAACGCCACTCATATTTGACGGGGGCATAACATTAAAAAAGTGAAAAGATAATATATTTGGAATTCGGAAGTCCCAATATAAATGGTAAATTTAAATAATGTAGATTATGCTATAATTTGACAGTTATTTCAGTCAAACGTAAAAACGTCTTAAAATGAACCTCTCCGGCACGCAACTTTCTTGACGAGATGTGGAAACCTTTTTACAACTTTCACGACATAGGTTTTAAAAACCAAATACATATTTAAGTCGAACATGCCAATGCATCGTAATTGCTTTATGCAAACCGATGCGATATTGTGAAATTTTGCTCGTGGTATTTCATAATTGTATTGCACAGTTGAGTTTTTAATTAATTTATCGACATGATATATGACATCACACAGCATGCCGTATAGAGTTACCCGGTTAAAAGGATAAGAGCACATAAGTAGTCCTTACATACATGCATATGTCTGCTTTTGAGTATTCGGTATATGTTCATCCATTCTTATTGTTTGGATGTATCAATCTTCAACTTATTCCTTTCCGTTTTTCTCTTTTTACATTTATCGTCAATGTAAACGAATATTAAAATATGTTTCTAACTCCTTATTTTAACCAAATAATAAACAAATCTATATCTTTTTCAAACCGGTTATCGAACTGAGATCTACCTTTTATAACAAATACATTATCCAAACTGGATCACCAAGCTTTAAAATATTTAATATGAAGCTATAATATACAAATATTATTCTAATAGATTTCTACATAGTTGTGTTATTAATAACCCAAGCTCTTTCTAACGGTTGAATTACAAGAAATTAGCAGTTGCTTATTCCTCATTTTAAGTGAATACAAAAAAATGGCACTTTTGAACCGTTAAAATAATTGTCCAATGTCCCAACTGTAGCCATTAACATAGCAACACATTTTATATGGAGGTATGACATTAAAATATTTCATACGCCATATCACTATATAGTTCTTTTCATACGCCATATCACTATATAGTTCTATCAAATAATAGAACAGACCAGAACATAAATTTTATTACGACTTGTACATAGCACATCGTCAGTCAAAACCATGTAATAATAAACATATCATATGGTCATGTGAAAAGAAAGAGATTAGACAGTTAAAAACGTTGTACATACTATCTAACATAATACATGACAGTGGTGGGTAAACACTAGACAATAAAGACAGGGAAAATTTCAAATTGTGTGTGCAACATAGTGGCAAACAGCTATTAGCATTTATGGAAAAAAACTAACATCAACAAATGCTATGTGTATACTATTTGTTCAATTATAATAGATAATAATAGCTCATGGACATTGCATGAATTAAATTTTGCGCCAAATTTAACAATCTACAGTAAATGACAATTGGTCATATTACATATATTATGCCTTAATATATTTAATAAGTGAATATATTAGATATGTTACATAACATAACTCCATTTCTTCAGTTTCGTATCCAGTATTAATAAAAGTAAATTAACACTTCTTGCGTAAATATAATTACACAAAAACAATCAAAATTAACAAATAAACATATACAAAATCAAAATAATATACAACATCAAACCCGCGGAACATAAAATTCAGTTGGTGGTATTCGTATTAGAAATATTTTATTATATACATACAATTACACAAAACAATTCAATAAACAAGCACAAAATCAAATCCGTGTAACATTACACTTCAGGTGGACGTATTCGTATTCTGAACAACATTCGTTATATACTTCCTAATTAAAAGAGCTTCTTTCACAAAAACGGCTAACTTAATAACTTCTTCTTTAGAACATGTTTTCATTAGGCTTAGAAATGTATATACTGATGGTCGCTTAAAATAATACGTTTTTATGTATTTTTTTCTGATATCGTTATAACAAGGGCATATTAAAATAAAATGGTATTCGTCTTCAATGTCACGTGAGTTACAACAAGTACAATATCTGTGTTCCCTAGCTTTGCGATTATTACTAAACCTACCCGTTTTAATTCCTAATGGATGACTTAAAATTCTTAATCCACAGAAGTAAAATCCGAGACTCTTAGGTAAGACATCTAAATATTGTTCATATTCAAACGATATTTTAAATTCTTTGTACAATAATAAAACTTGACTTTCAAGCGTGTGTAACCAATCTTGTTTAAAACAATCTATGACTCTGCATTTAAATTCACTGAGAATTTTTTTTTGTTAAACACGTATGCAAATCCATAATTATTAAGGAGATTTTTTACAATTTCTCTTTCCACTAATACAGTCTTTAAGAGCCTCATTATAAACTACACTTAATATAATATTATCACTGTCTTTAATTTTAAACCAATATTTAATTATTCTGATGTATCTGTGGATATACAATGGATATCTGCCCAGTTCACCATATATATATATATATATATAAGTCAATAATAGCTCATGCATGTAAACGCAGCATTAGCATTTGTCCCTGCTGGCTACCTTGACTATGGTCAAAACTTCATTTAATATGCCATACAAAAATAATAAATAAAAATACATCCGTTCTGAATTCAACCCATGTATGCCTAGTGGACTCTCACATCCTTCTAAATTGCAAGTATTTATTTCCAAAATAAGGGATGTATTGTCTATTTATTTTTATATTTAGAATATTTCTTACAGAAATTGCTTTAAGCAAACAACACAGACCCAGATGAAACGCCGCATCCTGGGTCTACGCTGTTTGCCAAGGCCTTTTTTCAAGACGCTAGGCATAACTGGGTGAATAATTGGATCTTATTTAATAGATGTAATACAATGCAATACAATTTGTATACAACCATAATGGCGTAGAAGTATTTGGGAACAGGCACGATCCTGTAACAATGTCTCTATTGAAAAGATAATGCTGACAATCAATAAAAACTACAACAATCGAAATTGTTTAAATTTAAAGCTACCGTTTAACACATACATATGTCAACTCGGAGCATATGCATTTATATCCCTTACTAAAATGATTTGCATATGTAACAGCGTAGTTTGTGTAGCAACGTTTTAAATTCAGTTGTTAGTAATTGAATAGTCGTGTTTATGTTAGGTCGGTGTCTATTATAATATGGTATATACCGAGATCTTAATTCTGAAAACATTCTACAGTCTAAGCCAAAGTGAAATTCATCTTATCATATAGTACACACACTCCATTTTCCTTCGCCTATATGAACGGGAGAAAGGTTTGGTCCATCTCACACTTTCTACATGCATTCTATGTGAAAAGCATCATAATTTAGAAAAACTTAAGTAATTTTTTAATTATGCCCATATCTAATTAAGGCTGAAATTCAAAAGTGAAGATTTGCCTGAAGTGCACAATCTCTTATTGCATTTTTTAATAAAATTATCATTTAATCTTTGTCTAACATTTGAGAAAAAAACCTTATCATTTCCGACATCTTGAATGAGCCATACTTCGTACAACCCTAAAGAAAGTCCTTAAGTAACGAACACCAGAATATTATATTGCAATCATAAATAAACATTAAATAAACTGTTTAAGAAAACTTGTTTTCTGATGTACTAATTTATTTAACCCAATATTAAATAATGTTAATATATCAGGCAGAATGACAATTAAGACGACAAAGTTCACAATATACAGAGTCATTTTGTGTTCATCTTTTAACACCGAGGATTTGTTTACAAAATTGCATATGAACCCGCTCAGTGGATATACAATTAACAAATCCCCAAACTTCACTGCCATAGTTCAAAATTGGAGATAATCTATCAAAGAGATTTAACCTGTGGCTTTCATAAATATCAGTTAAAACGATTCAGAGATAATTAAATTTGCTTTCAATATCAATCAGTTTACCGTTATAATAAAAGAGTTAATAAGTTGTTCGCCCACCTTTTCATAATCATAATTTTAGTTGTATCAGTGTTAACAATACGTTTCCAGCGCATATAATAATTTTGAAGTAAATTAAAGCCTTTTTGTAATTCATTCTGACGTGTTGCCGACCATTATCATATCGTCAGCATAAAGTAAAGAAAACACGTTAAAAGCATTAACATCAAATCCTCCTATTCCTTTAGTATAAAACTCTGACTTCAAGTCATTTAAGTTTCAAGTTTCAAGTTTCAATGTTTATTGTTATATGGCCTCCGGCCCTTGCAAGTACAAATAACATCGAATAACCACAACATTTCAAAAAACACCGACAAAGTATAATCAAACATACATATGTAATGATACAGCTATTTATAATTAACTGCTATTCAGTAACGCAATTCATCTTTCAAAAGCATAATACAAGAACATAGAAGTACCCCTGATCGACTTTTCTTCCCGGGAGCTCATGATTATATTAAATTTATTTATAGTAGCGGGTGTATAATACTTAATTGGTATATACCTTTCTCGGAGGTCTAAGTATATCGTGCATATTAATAGAAAATGAAATTCATTTTCAGTAACAGTTTTGCAAAAAGGACAGAACCTTTCGTTTTTGTCCACATTCAAATAGCGGCCCTTTTCAATCATGAGCTTATTGGAAGAAATTCGAAAGCATACATATGCATTGCGAAATTTACGAATTGTTAAATTTTTTAAATATACCTCAAAATCAAAGTTACTTTTAAATCCATTATATGTTTAGAGTTTGGGGGAACTATTACACTTTTCTATCCACTGCTGTACAAAAATATCTTTCAATCGTTGAGAATAATAATACAAGAACAATTGTTTATTAACAACCGATTGTTGTTCCCACACATATCCAAAACCTATGTAGTGCAAGTGACTGCGCAATGAGGTGACCCAGTTTGTATGTCCTATGCCATCAAAGCATTTCAACATTTCATAGCACTTTTTAATATGACGGGAGTGAGGTGTATCCAGTATTCGTAACCAATATTTTATAACTCTCATAGATGAATAAATATGTACTGAATATCTGCCACAATCACCTAAAATAGCATTATTAACAGAGTACATTGGTGCTGACATAAATCTTTTACATGCATATGTGTGAACTCTTTCTACAACTTCAAAATATTTGAGCCCCCATATTTCCGATCCATATAATAAAATAGGCATCACTTTAGCATCAACAATCTTAAAGTCTTAATCATCTTAAAGTAACAATCATATGGCATAGGCATATAGTCGTATAGGGACGAAAGCATAGATACAATGACGCGTTTTGTCTTACAAGACATGTTTTCTGCCATTTAAAGCATAGACAGGCTAGACGAAAAATGAACACCTACATAATTAAATCCTTGCACACATTCCAATAATGTTTTATTGTAATACCATTTTTCATTCAAAGCAGGTCGACCACCATTTTTAAATACAACAATTTTTTTATATCAACATTTACATATTATTTTGAGACAACACAAAATTCATGTAGATAATTTAGCTGCTGTTGTAGACCTGAAACAGTATCCGAAGCAAGTGCTACATCGTCAGCAAATAATAACATAAATGTTTCTTCAAAATCTGGTGTAAGTTGTATACCTCTTATATTCTTGCTTTTTAAATATTCATATAAATCTTTGATATACATACAAAACAGGATAGGGCTTAAATTACAGCCTTGCGCAGTCCCATATTGCATTCAATAACATCACTTAATGTGTTTTAACGTTCTTGTTCTTGTTCTTTATAGCCAGAAATAGATTGCCTCCAACATTATTTTTCATTAAAGTTAAGAGTAGCCGTCTCCTATTAACGTAATCAAATGCCTTTTTAAAATCTACCAAAGCGACATATATTTTTCGTTTTTTACGACATAAATATTTACTTATTATTGAATATAAAACAAACGCATTGTCAATAGTCGAATATCCTTTTCGGAAACCTGCTTGCGACTCTGCTATTTTATCATATGCTTCGAGATAAAACGTAAGTCTTTTGTTCAATATGTATATATAAATTTTGCTTAAAACATCTATAAGTGATATCCCCCTATAGTTATCTGGATTATTTGTAGGTCCTTTTTTATGTAAGGGTATTAAAATTGAACAAACCCAACTTTCTGGGAAGGCGCCTTCTGTAAATAGCCTGTTAAATATGACTTTTAAATATGGAAGAATAATTTCTATGCTTTGCATAATATGATTCGCTAAAAATTCACCTGCGCTTGATTTTACGGGATTCAATGATTTCACTGCTTGCAAAATTTCTGCTTCTGTGATAACAGAATTAAAAAGTTCATTGTGCGATTCATCAAAATCGCCAGTATTTGCATTAATATCGAAAATATGTAACTCTTCATTTTTATAATTTTCTAAATCAAATAGTGTTTTAAAATGTTCATACCATTTTTCACAGGATATCTTAGGCTCTATTGTTGAATTTTTGTGAAGATTTTTTCATTTTCCCAAAACAGTTTCTGGTTTTTTACTGTGTTTGACAAGGTGGTTACCACGTTATCCTTAAATCGTAAACGTTATTTTCGACACAATATGTGATAGTTCTTTTTAGCCGATACATAGTCCTCAAGATTATTCACATTATTATCGACCCTAAATAACCGAAGAGTCTTATTAACTTGCGTTTTATAATATTTGCATTCTTTATCAAACCATGTAGATTTTCGCTTTTTAATGTTTGTTTTTATTTTAGAAAGTAGATGCCGACTGCAATCTATAAGGATATCTTGAAACTTATTAATAATGATGTCAATAGGTTCATTAGTGTAAAAACACCAGGTAAACAAATCATTAGTTTCAATTGCCTTCGAAAGGTTAAGCTTATATACTTCTAGGTTCTGCCCACTGAAGTTTCCCTTAAAGCGTTCTTCCAATTTGTTACTTTTTAAGGTTACCATTTCATTATGTTCAATTAACAATGTTTCCAATTTTAGAACAATTGGTAAATTGTCAGAAGAAATTTCCTCGTCAACATACATATCTTTGATTATATCAAATAATTCTGGATTAACAATAAAATAATCGATGACACTACAGCCATTTGAGCTTACGTAGGTGAAATTACCCTTATCTTTATCAGATCCATATCTACCATTCAGAATATATAATGCATACATTTTACACAAATTTAACAAGTTTCTACCACAGCTATTTACATGTATATCTAGTGACTTTCTATCACATACTCGAGGGTCAACGTTAAAAATAGACTCATATTCATTAAACATTGGCAGATTTGAAATCGATTCAATGCAGTCGTCTTCGACACCTACTCTTGCATTAAGATCGCCTGCCAAAAGTATACAATACTCGTCTATGTTTAAATTACTTAATAAATTTTCAATTATATTTATACCTTTAACATCTATATTTTCGTATACAGGAGAATTAATGGGCGGTATATATACAGCTATTAATAGTATATCTCTGGATAACTTTAATACCTGTTTATTAATTTTTAAAACAATGCCATCATTAAACGTATTAGAAACTTGTGTAACAGAATGATTCAGTTCTTGTCTTAAACCTACCAAAACACCACCCATATGTCTTCCACCTTTCAAAGACCTCTTTGCTGGCGATATATACCACACAAATCTTTGAGTCGAACTTCATTGGTAAATTAAGTCAATATTCACTTCCCAGGTTTCTAATAGTATTACAATGTCAAATTTAGATATATAATCTAGGAAAAATGCATCATTCAGTTTCGATTTTAAGCCTGAAATGTTATATGACAATATTGATACTATTGAATGCGATGTAGGGTAGATTTTCGGACCATGACCACAATCCTAGTCCACATGATGTTCGGCACTGCCAACCGAAGGTGTAGAAGCATTTGCAGCATCCATCGCTTTGTCTTGGCCAAGCCTACGATCTGCACTCGCGAAAGTTTTGTTTTCCGTTGATGTCTGACGTTGGTATAGTACCAATTTCGTTCAGTTCGGCACTATCTTTATCAAACATATGCGCAACTTCTTCAAACTCAGATCTGATGTTATATTGTTCATTTTCAATTTCACCAACTTTATTTTCAAATGATTTCATATTTTCGGACAACGTTTGCTGCTTTAACTCTATATTACCAATCTTTTCATTAATGTCAATCAAGTCTTTTTTCACGCTTAACATTTCATGTCTAACAGGCTGCACTTCCATACGAACATCAGCTATACAATCGTTCGTCTGCTTATAATAAGCCGCCATAGTATTAACAATGTATTGGGTGTCTGGATTCATAAATTAGCCAACGTATACATCATGCGGTTGGGATGGAGCCGAACCACTAGTATCGCGATGAATAGGGCCAGGATTAAGCTCGACATCCATCGCTAATAGCAATATTCTCGGGTGATAGCCCCTGTACAAACATGCATAACTTGTTGTTTCGCCAAACATATGTGTGACGTGCGTACAATCCATATGAATTTGTGTAATGCTGCGCTGCGCGTACCGCTCAATAAACGTAGATAGTAAGTCTACCGATGCAAATATGCCTTTAATATAGATGTAAAGGCCCAATACAACGAACATGCATGCGAACAGTCTGAAATGCACATCGGTTCCCGGCGTATAAGGATTATACTGTTTATTTACTTTCCACTTTGAAGGTCGCGACTTCCTTTGCACAAAACACCCAACGCGTATACGGTATTGATTGAGCTCGATACCCATTGTTCCGTCTAACAATAGATATAAGATTTCACACGACAAAAACACGCCTTGAATCGCACGTGTAAATTGTAAATTTTACTGTCCACTGACCACTATTGACCACTACTGACCAACTCTACAAAGGCACGGTCAATGCACACAGTCCTCGCATTTAAATACATGGAAAATAAAATGAAGATAAACATTCACCATGTCGCACTCAAAGCATGAATTCGTAATTATCACTAAACTTAAACTTACATTGTTTGACTCTGGACTTTATTGCGACATATATCGACTTTATTATATCCAGTATTTGACCTCGAATACATAGTGTTATCAATTTATACCATAGGCCATATATTATCCCGGACAACATAGTTAAATTCCTTAGTAAAATATATAAAAGCACAATATAACTGCTTAACGTTATTTAAAATGTGAGCTATGAGTCAATGTAATACACAAATATCATCCACTGTTCTCATGTGAGGCCTGAATTTCGCCTGTGTCTCTATATTAACACAGTAATGTTCTTCCCAAACAGACAATTTATTATTTAATATTTCAGTAAATATTTTTTCTCGAATATTTAGCAATGTAATACCTCGATTATTCACTTTTTTAACACTACCTTTCTTGAGTACAAGACCATGGTGTTGGAAAATACCCTAACGAAAACATTTAATTAAATAGAGCATGCAAACACGGTGTGAGTATACTTTTTCCGTTGATTCATTTAAATATAAATTAGGGCCTGCACTCTTGTTTTAGTCCGGCAGAAAAGTGGTCATTTTTCACTTAACCCGACGTTGAGGTGTATAGTAAATGTTAAAGTGTTTTTTGTTAGGGGACATGTTACTGATAGAGAATCCAAATGATGCCAGACTGGTATCTTTGAGGGTTTTGAGAAATTCAAGATGGCGTCCTTTCTTTCACCGGTGATTCCATGATGACCAATAATGAAAGTTTAAGAACAACATAGTAATGTTACAACAAAACAACCATGTCTGTACCATCAGCTACCACAGAAATGCCAGCGTGTTCTGGTTCTACAGCATCAACCATTTACCTTATCATAATAACGTCAGCTTCTTTGTGGGTTGTTTTTAAATCAGCTCGATTGATTATGACACCTTTATATATTTCAGTGGGCGTATCATGATCTCCTGTAAATACTAATTTGTGTGTTTGAGTGCACAGGTGGTGAAAGTCTTTATCATTAAGCTTTACAAATCAAAGAGATCAGCTGTTGTTTGTTCTCAGTGACACCTAGCATAACATTATGTGTTGGTAATGCCATGCCATCCGTTAGTTTGTACATCCTTCATACATTAGATTGTCTCCCTGATCTCGCTACACTCTTGGTGCAGAACTCCATGTATCGGTCAAACATTAAAAAGGCATCACATTTATTCAGAATTTGTCTTATATAAGATTTAAAGTTGTCAATATATTCACGTATCTTTCCGTCTAAGGGCCAGTGAATGACATACAGGACAGCAGATCCATCAATTACTGAACATGTGATCTGGCTTTCAATGGCCGCTCAGAAACTTCTACTTTTAATTGATTCTTTAGCACAGATTTGGTTTTTCCTATTCTGAGTTCCCCTGTTTCAGTCAATATAGCAGTAAGTACTGGAGCCAAGTCATGGATTAGTATATGGTTAATGTAATTTTCTTTAGAACTAGCTTGCAAACCTATCACTCTTGAATAAATCAGGTTGATGTCATACACTTTGGTATCTGCAACCCTAATCTGCTTTCTAGACACAACCTGGGTCTCAACCTTTTTAGATATTTACACATTAAAATTGTCCGGCCATGAGTTTTCGAATTCAATCATTTGGTCTTTACCAATATCTATTGCTTGATCAACATTAGCAGACGGTGGTGCTATTGTTCCAGTCACAATGTTCACTAGACTGTGTGGATGCTTGCTTGGATCCAACGGATCAATACATTCTGTCAACTTTCTCCGAATACTTGCTTTATCTTTAGCATCTGCATAATTCCTCCCCCGCTTTTCTTATTTGTGTTGCTCATTAGTGTCCACTAAATTAGCACTGCTCATTTCTCTCAGATCTTCTTCCAACTTGCTGCAACTATGCAGACTCAAACTCCAAACCTTGACAGTTTCAGGTATAAGTGTTGAACCTATAAGTCCATTCTTGCCATGGTCATATCTCATAAAAAATGTTTCTATGAACAGGTCGCTCCATATGGCATTCCATACCCCCGGAACATGTCTCATGACATGCTCACCCTTTAAGAACTTGTCTGCTTTCAGGCATTTTCTCCATTGACCTCAGGTAAAAGAGGCCATATCTCGCGTAGTTTGCGTGTGCAGCGGCAAAGAAGTAGGGTAACAATCACCAATCACCTTCTCTTTCTGCCCGAACATACATCATTATAAGAAATACTGCCTTAATCAAACAATCAACCCACAATTTAGACGTATGACTGGCAGTTGTTGTGTTGTTAAGATACATTTCTAGATCGTCAAATGTCTGAAAATTATTTTCGGTGAATGCCTTGCGCTACAATTCCTCTGTCACAATTTGTAATGCCCGTACATTTTGTGGATATTTCTTACTATTTAGGAGTTTGGAGACTCCAGCAAATGTTGACTCAAGCAGCCCTTCCAACCCACTATTTGCCATAAGCGTTCCCACTGACCCAACACAACTCAGCAGGAAATGCATTCCACCGAGACGTAGTATTACATCCTGAAACTTCTCTCGGTATGCTCACATAATATTGATTGCAACTCTATATAGTTGTAGATCACCTGTAAACACAATTAAGTTCAGACCATACTGTGATGATAATACTTTTGCCTTTTGTAGAGATGTCATTATCGTGTCTGGGTCTGAAGGTGTCATATCTAGTGGCAAATAATCTACCTGTGTCTTGGGTCTGATTGTATGCACCTGCTCTATGCACAACCGTGTATTATATCCATTGAATTCAGGACATGACTCTGTAGGAAGAGTATCTTGAAGAAAACCAAAGTCAGCTTGCTTCGCATGATTCGCGGACACAACCATTTTGGCCATACATTTCAGTGGTAAAACCTGTTTACGTGCCATTTCTACTGGCATCCGTGGTTTCTTTAGTCCTTGAAATCGCTCAATATCGATTTCATACTATATCGGCTTAGCCATATCTGACTTTGGTGTGCGTTGTATGGTCTCGCTAACATCAATGTCGTCTGAAGAGGAAGATTCTGATTGCGTCATCAACATCGCTAGTGAGTGTGTAGACACTTTACCGTTTTGGGACGAAATGTCGGCGTCAAAGTTATCGACCACGGTTTGGATCATACCAGCGTTTGAATCGGAAATAGCGCATAGATTCTTGTCAGTCGTTGCACTTATGGCTGCTAATGTTTTTAACTGAAGCGCCTCGTCATAAGAACATGTAATGTTATAATCATGCATCTGATTGATAAGATATTTTTGAATTTCTCATAAGAACACCCAATGTAATCTGTAATGCAGTTGGTCGTTTCTTTAGTATACAAGTTATCATATGCCCTATCATGTACGCAGGATTACTATTGTCTAGCTTTGGGGACATCTTTGATAACAATGAACTCAATGTGTTGCTCACACAACTCGAAACAATAGCACTGTCTATCCGCGTATTATATCTATCCCTGACAATGTTCATACTCTTTACTTCTACACGTTTACTTATCAAAGGGAAGTAACGTGTGTAAACTATAATTTAATATATTAGGAACATAATTAATAATTATTATTAATGTATTTGTGTAGTCCATGCTAACCAGATGCTAATCAAACGGGTGTAAATCATTTGCGCTTAATGAATACGTGTTCATGATGTTCGCACATTGTGCATTATGCAGTACATGTGTATGTTAATTATGGTTTGTTAGTTCCCATATCTGTAATATCTTCATGTTAATGTAAAATAAAACATTTAATGGGATTTAAGTTGCTAATATTTAATGTTATTTACAAAATGCCATTCTAAAATACAATGATTTCAGTTTGAAGAGCATGAAATTCCGATTCAACGTTGTGGAATCGAATTTTAACCACAATTATTTGAATAAGCGACCGTAATGGCAGCCATTTTGCGCATAATTTGGAACTTTAGTTCGATTAATTCACTCCCAAAACATTAACCAGCATAACCATATTCAATTTTGGGCTGAAAAGATCCAAAATAAGGATAAAAGCATTATCATACCAACACTTACGTTAAAAAGCTGAACATGGCGGCCATCTTGGACGCCATCTTGGATTTTTGAAAACCTTCAAAGATACGAGCCCGGCATCATTTGGATTCTTTATCTGGCCCCCATCAAAAAACACTTAAACATTTACTATACACTTCAATGTCGGGTATATGTCATTTTCTGCCATATAGGGATATTTAATTCTTCAAACATAATAGTTTATTCGTTTTGTTTACACCTTTCTACAAAGTGTACAACGTCTTCATCAGAGCATCATCAGTGTAAAAAATCCGGGGTATTAGTACTTTTGATGTAATTATCTCATGTTTATGTTTGAAGTTCGTAAGCCATCAGACTGTTTTTAACATTTTCCAGCACAATTTTGTTTAAAAAACAGTTGTAAAAAACAAGCTTTTATTGTATGCTGATGATTCTGGCATTATGGTTACTGGTAAAAATAAATCTGATGTTGAAAATGCCCTGAATGAGGAAATTGAGGTGGTTAGTAAATGGCTGATTGACAATAAATTGTCATTACACTTAGATAAAACTGAGTCTATTATTTTTGGCTCTAAGCCCAAACTGCGGCTAAATCCTTATGTATCATGTAATGGCCAGGTTATTGAGCTTACCTCTTCTGTTAATTATCTTGGTGTAACATTGGATCAACATTCATCTTGTGATTCAATGGCTTCTTCAGTCATTAAAAAGGCAAACTCTAGATTAAAATTTCTGTATAGGAAACGTGAATATCTCACTGAACATATTAAAAAAATTTTGGTTATGTCACTTATTCAATGTCATTTTGACTATGCCTGCTGCTTTTGGTTCTATGGTTTGAAAAAATCTTGGACGAACAAGTTAAAGGTAACTCAAAATAAGTTGGTAAGTTTTGTTTATAATCAAGACCCACGGTCACACATTGGTCCTGAGCAATTTAAATTATTAAATTGGCTCCCAGTATCGAAACGAGTCGATCAGAATGTTCTTACTCAGATTCTGATAAGAGTGTTGCTGGTACAGCTCTGGATTATATGTGTGAGCATTTCATTCCGGTTAAGGAAACACATGGTCACAATACAAGGTTCCGTGAAAAAGGTTCTTTCACAATTTCAAAGGTTGAAGGTTTCGGTATCAAATCCTTTGCGTTTGTGGGTTGTAAACTATGGAATGGGTCACCTCCTTCTATTACTAGTATATCTGAGACCCGTAGGTTCAAGGTTGCCGTCAAAAAACACTTTTTATGTCAAATTATGTGTAAATTGTTTTAAATGCATTCCGCTTTTTAATTACATTACAATAGTCAGTTTGTGATGTTAATGTTGTAATTATATGTAACAAATTTGTATTGCCTATAACTATTTTAATTACTTAAGTCATTTATTAACTTCATGTTGTATGTTCTCATTTTTAACAGCGATATTCCTACAGTAATTCCCACCAATTCAAGTATTATTAATGCTCAGTTTAAATCTGTGATATATTATTAAGCAACAATTCATGTCTCTCTATGTCATGCTACCATCAACGAGGACCACACTGGAAATTTGTTGTGCTATCTTTGGTAATGTGTTGCGTGACATGGTTAATACTCATGTTTGTATTTTATGTATTATTTTACAAATGCAACATTTTTGTTAATTGTGTTTGCACCATGATACCGAAATAAATCTATCTATCTATGTTCTTAAAACGTTCATAAATAGCAATTGCACGAGAACCCATAACGGAAGACGTTTTAAATTGCATTCAAACATATATTTTATGATCGCATTTACAAATTAGAATTATTGATTGTCTGGATTTAGGAAAGTAACGCAATGATTAGTTAATTGTTTGACTTGTATGACTTTTAAACGTGTGTATTAATGTTGATGCTACATATTAAACAGAAAATGGTTGATTTATTGAGAGGATATTTCATCCAAAATGTAAGAAACGTCCACCTTTTGTTTTTTAATTATTATTCGGAGATACTATTGTTTTCTATGGTTACAGCATTCACTTATTTATTTATTTATTTATTTATATATATTGAGACGTTCAGTACAGGTTCAAGGTTGTTTCAGTTTTTTTTGTAAACTTAATAACAAAAAAACACACAAACCAATTCGATGTTAATTAAATTAATAAAATTAAGTCAAATGTACATATTGTGTTTTACTTAATGCCATTCCTTTATTTATAAACATACGATTGCAGTTCTTTCAAGTAGCGAACAGCAGGCAGGTAAACATGTTATTTAGCAGGGGCTCGCTTGAGATTATTCTCATGGCTTACCACTTAACACTTACAGTATTTTATGTGTTGTTTGTATTGTAACTAAACTTGTTAACATTTAGTGTTCTTCAAATCAACACCGGAAACCTTTTAAATGGTTTTGTTGTATGTTTTGATAGTTTAGTCACATGGCGCAGTTTGGTTTTACTTCAGGACCCTGGCATCCAACAGGTTAGCCAATATTTCTCGGGCAGCGTTCAGTGGCTTGACTGTACTGGGAGAACTGTGAGTTTAACTAGACGCATGCTTTGTATTTAATAACATACCGTCCATCTGGCCATGTATACATGTGTAAGTCCTATGTTTGCTTGAATGAATTAAAGAACTTTCTTTATTGTTGATCCTTTGTTATATGATTGATTTCTGATAATAATGCGTATTATTAATGAAACTATGACATCATGCGGCTGTTGCTACATGTGGTATTTGAATAAAGACACCTGCTATTCTTTCCCGTTTGCAAATGTATATATTATGCATAGCTTATTTAAATTATTAGATAAAGTTTTTCATAGTAGTATAGGTATCGTTTAGTTGATGTTGTTTTTGTTCAAGAACTTTATCGAAAATACATAGACGCCGGTGTATTTGAAGGATTGCCGAACATAACCATCCTGTAAGACAGTTTTAGACTGGATATTTAGTACAAATTACTTATAACCAGTTTATTAAACAATGCTTCCAGAAGACTATAACGCAAAAGTGGACATAGTAAGCATTCAGTGTTTACAAAGTAAATGGTTTATGATTAAAAACAAAGTAAAAACTCATTTAATTGAAACATTACATACAATTATTATTAAATACTAGGTTCTTCTATTCACAGCTATCGATAACATTTATGTACTAAGATATGTGTGATATCTTCAAATTCTAATGGAGCTTATTATTTGCAACCATATACGAACTATATTATTATGTACATTTGCTAGGTATACATTTGAAATAATATAGTAATCCGTTGTACTAACTACAATAAACAAATTTCGTTGTGTGTGTGTGTGTGTGTGCGTGCGTGCGTGCGTGCGTGCGTGCGTCCGTGCGTGCGTCCGTGCGTCCGTGCGTGCGTGCGTGCGTACGTGTGTGTGTGTCAATAATAGCTCATGCATGTACCAGTAGCATTAGCATTTGCCCTTGCTTGCTACCTATAAGCAACGAAAATGTAGGAAGCAGAAATTGCTCTGGTCGCATTAGAATATTAAATAAAACTGATAATAACAAGGCGCTGAGTTTTGTTGGTACGTTTAGTTTGAATATAGTCTTCATCGGTTATAGGCATAAGCAGATGCACGTTAACCATCTCATACCTTATTTAAATTATATAATTATTTATGTCGTAGTAGTATATATTTTTTAATTCAGTTGACTTCGTTTTTATTCCAGGGATTTATCCAACAACATGCTTGAATTTATATCCGACGATCTATTTAAAGGACTGAAGAACCTACAGAATCTGTAAGTTGTTTTCAGAATTCAAACGCAGTACACATAATGTGAAGTTATTACTTCGTATTTTAATTATATTTGCTTCAGGCTGATGAATCACTGTAGATCATACTCAAATACAAAATACAGTATTTACAGAAAATTTTAGGTGTTATTTTACAAAAGTTGATTAGAAAATTAACACGTTTCTCAAATTAGATACAATTTCATTTCTGTTAAACGGTCTCCGTAAAATCTTTTCGTCGCCGAACATGTGCAAACATAAGTGTGCTGAATCTTGTTAATATGTCTATGTACGAAAAAAGTATTTGGCATATGTTGTTTGTGATTATCTTCGCTTAAAGGCCCGTAAAAGGGTGTAGATAAACAAACACGCAACATGGTCAAAACTTCATGTAATATGCCATGAACAATAAATTAATAAAAATACATCAGTTCTGAATTTAATAGTTGAATCTTATTTAATAGCTGTAATAACATGCCATACAATTCTTATACAACCATAATGTCGTAGAAGTATTTAGGACTAGGCACGATCCTGTAACAATGTCTTTATTGAAAAGATAGTGCTGACAATCGATAAAAACAACAACAATTGACGTTGTTTAAATTTAAAGCTACCGTTTAACACATACATTTGTCAACTCGAAACATATGTATTTATATCCCTTGCAAAAATGATTTGTAACAACATAGATTACTTAGTAACGTTTCATTTTTAGTTGTTAGTAATTGAATTAACTTGTCTATGTTAGGTCGGTGTCTGTAATAATATGGTATATACCGAGATCTTAAACCTGAAAACATTCTAAAATCCAAGCAAAACTGCAATTAATCTTCTAATATAATACACACACTACAATTTATTTCGCTAAAGGAACGGGATAAAGGTTTGGTCCATCTCCCACTTTCTACATACATTCTATGAGAAGAGCATCATAATTTAGAAAAAACTTACGTAATATTTTAATTGTGTTTCTTATCTATATAAGGCAGACATTTAAAAGTAGCGATGTGCTTGAGATGCACAATCCCTCATTGCAATTTTTAATAACATTTTCATTTAATCTTTGTCTAACATTTGAGAAAAACACCGTATCATTTCCGAAATCTTGAAAGAGCCATACCTCGTAAAACACTAAGTTACAAAGAAAGTCCTTAAGCAACGAACACCAGATGATTTGTTTGCAATCATAAATAAACATTAAATTAACTGTTTAAGTAACTTTGTTTTCTGGTGTACTTATGTATTTAATCCAATATTGAATAATGTTAATATATCTGGAAGATTGACAATTAAGACGACAAAATTCACAATATACAAAGTAATTGTGTGTACATCTTTTAACACCGAAGATTTGTTTACAAAATTGCATATGAACCCGTTCAGCGGACATACCATTAACAAATTCCCAAACTTCACCGCCATAGTTCAAAATTGGTGATAAGTCTATGAAAGAGATTTAATATGCTGCTCACATAAATATCAGTAAAAACGATTCCGAGATAATTAAATTTGCTTTCAATATCAATCAGTTTATCTTTATAATAAAAGTGTTAAGAAGTTGTTTGCCCACCTTTTCTGAAAATCATAATTTTAGTTTTATCAGTGTTAACAATAAGTTTCTCACGCATACAATACTTTTATGAAGACCATAATCATATCATCAGCATAAAGTAAAAGAAACATTTAAAAAGTTTTAACATCAATACCTCATATTCCTTTAGTAAAAAAACTCTTACTTTTAGTCATTTAAATACATGGAAAATAAAATGAAGATGAACATTCACCCTGTCTCACTCCAAGAATGATTCGTAGTTATCATTTAACTTACATTGTTTGACTTAGGACTTTACTGCGATATATATCGACCATTTTATATCCAGTATTGGACCTCGGATGCCTAACGTTATCAATTTATACCAAATATTATTCCGGACAACATAACCAAATACCTTAGTAAAATATATAAAAGCACAATACAACTGCTTACCATTATTTAAAATGTGAGATATGAGTCATTGTAATACATACATATTATCCACTGTTATCATGTGAGGCCTGAATCCCACCTGTGCCTCTTTACATAGTAAGTAATGTTCTGCCCAAACTGACAATTTATTATATAATATTTTGGTAAATAATTTTTTAGAGTATTTAGCAATGTAGTACCTCGATAATTATTCACTTTCTTAACACTGCCTTTTTGTGTATAAGACCATGGTGTTGGAAAATACCCTTACGTAAATATTTTATTAAATAGAGCATACAAACCTGATGTGAGTATACTTTTTTCGTTGATGATAAATTCATTTAAATATGAATCAGGGCCTGTACTCTTGTTTGGGCTTATTTCGACTATAGCTTTATTAATTTCCTGATTTGATTAAGGGATATTTAATTCCTCAACCATAATATCAGATTCGTTATGTTTATACCTTTCTACAAAGTGTACAACGTCTTCATCAGAGCATCATCATTTTAAAAAAACAATATATACGGGGTGTTTATCTATCGCAGGTATTTATACTTCGCAAATTATCTCATGTTTATGTTTGATGTTCTTTATCCATCAGACTTTTTTAACTTTTTCCAATACAATTTTTTTTTTAAACCTTGTTTTTAACAATATTTTGGTTTGATTATTATCATATTTTAGTTTAGCTTTCTTAATTAAATTTGTATTATCAGTTTTAGTGTTAGTTAATAACGACCGATAATCATCTGTTTTATTATTCCTAAATAATTTTAAATGTTATAAAAAGTTGTTGCTTTTTGAGCGCTCAGAAGAAAACCATACATCGCTAGGACATTAACTAACACAATTTGTATTTTGTGTTTACAGTTTGCGCTTGAATGAAGGGGAAACAGATTTATGAATAATATCACTAAACTGTGAAATACACAAATCTATTTTAAATGCAGAACAGAAACTACTAACAGCATTCTGCCTTTTTATTTGATCAATAATATAAGCAGATGACAACACTTCTATTTAACTATTCTTATTTTCAGCATTCCAAACATATATATGTGTCTGATTCTGCTCAACTTTGACAAATGAATTACTATTATCAAGCTGGTTAAAGACAATAAAAACTCTTCCAAACAATGATCAGATAAAATATTTGGATAATGCACACAAAATTGACTTATATGCTGAAATAAATACGGTTTAGTTTACACATAATCAACAACGCTACTTCCAGGGATATCAACATATATTTATTGACCGGGCACATCTGTATCTATTCGATCATCAAGTATACGAAAACCTACTTGTTTACACAGCTCAAGAAGAATTCATTCGTTATTGTTTATTGTTTATATGCCCTTCATCTTGCGATTAGCGCGGAATATATACGTCAGGGATAAAGTCGTCCGGCAAAAATCTATATAATAAGTATTTTCATTTTCAACAAAATCAGGCAAATCTGAAGTATGAGAATTATAACCACCACACACAATTAAGTAAAGCTCTTTCTCGTTTTTGGATTTAATATTAATAATAAATTCTAATAATATCTCAAATGTATAGTTTTATATAATAGCTTGGCTAGAACTACCTTCTTGGACAATATTACATAGACATATATACAAATCATCACATAAATTAATTACTGATGCCCAATTTTCACAAATATAATATAATCATGTCATTTAATGCATCTTTACTGACAAATGCATTCCTTATATTAACCATTATTCCACCTGCAGACCGCTTACTTGTGTTCTAGTGTCCATATCGATTTAGTTAAAACTATTCGAACCCATTAAAATGTAAATCGGTTAGATCATGTGACACATTTTCAGTTAAAAGTACAATATTGTGACAATTTAATATACTCATAAGTTCAATCTTATTAAGTTTAATTTGAGAAATGTATGGTCGAATGCGGGACGTATTAAGATACGCGTGAACATTATCGTATTCGTGTATTCGAATGATGTGTTACAGATTCAGGATTAAGTTAGAATATGCGATTTGCTTATTCGGTTTAAATTATTAATGAGGATATGTGTCATTTTCCCGTTATCAGCGCTGAAAAAAAGATTATTAATGAATACATTAATTAAGTAGAAAGGTACTTGAATAAATAAATGCATATTCTCTCCAAAAGATAGTCAGTATCAAAGTGATATTGCACACACTGGTTATGTTATATATAACTGTATATGTTTAACATATTATTTAAAATATAAAATTTTGTTCAAATTTTCTTCAATTCAGAATGGAACCTGTTCATTTTTATATTTAGCCGCGCAAAGTGACGGTATATACAATTGAATAGCAATATGTTGAAATATACATTGTATAGCTCATCTACACGTTAACTTATGTCCAGAGTTTTGTGATACAGTTTCGGCAATACCAAAGTATGTTTTATTACTATTCCTTATTTGTTCGGTTTAAGGATGAAATAAGGAAACAGTTTCTTTTTTCTTGTCCAAATTTGGTCGTGAAACAAGGGACTGTAGATGGTAGAAATGCCATTTCTTATTCGATTTGCCTAAGAAATATGGTTTCTTTTGTTATTCCTTCGAATAAAAGGAACTGGAGTATAACTAAAACAATTAAGTTCGAATGAAAATTTTAATACAGCAACAGATGACAGAATGTGTATAGTTGTTTGTTACAGACTTGTACACATGAAATATGTTAGAAAATATTTGATCCTATTTCCTATTTTGCTTGCGCAGGGAATAAGGATCTGGTTCCGTTTCCTTTATTTAATCGGAGAAAATGCTCTGAGGCATGTATTATACTTAAGTAGAAATCTGTTAAAACACCTATTTAGATATAAAATAACGTTTATGAATATTTTTTTGTTATTCCACGGATATGTTCATTGACAAATTCAAGAAGTCCGCTCTTATTCGTTATCAGGTCGGCACAGTTAATAAAAATTCTCTCTTGGGTGTGGTATGTTTTGGGGAATATTAAAACACTGTTCAAGGTTTCGTAAATGATAGTACTATGTATATGTTGTTTTTAATTTATATTTATACCTCTACGATATGTTTTGGTTCGGGGGGAAGGGGGTGATGAGCAAATGAAAGTAAACAAATACATATACGACCTTTCCTTGGAAATGTGTCTAACTGACTTAATATATTCTTGATTAAAATGACTGTCATTATACAGCACATCCTGGAACAACGTTTTTCTTATGACTTCGTGCCGTTGTCTAAAAAACAGTAACGAACACACATATAACATTAATCGATCTGTAATTGTTTGTGAAGAAATATTATAAGGTTAGCTTGATCGCTATATCATATACTTAATCAAAATGATAGATGTCAGTTTAAATAGTTTGTCATTTAAATATAATTATCAGTGTGCACATTAGCGGTTCGTAAGAACGAAACACCGTTTCATTAGATAATTTGAAAATACACAATAAATATTTATATGGATATGTATGTTCTTAACACGTTCACAAATAGCAATTGCAAGAGAACCCATAATGGAAGACGTTTTAAATTGCATTCAAACAAATATTTTATATTTTATGATCGCATTTACAAATTAGAACTTTTGATTGTCTGGATTCAGGAAAGTAACGCAATAATTAGTTGTTTTTTTTAATTGTATGACTTTTAAACGTGTGTATTAACGTTGATGCTACATTTTAAACAGAAAAGGGTTGATTTATTGAGAGAATATCTCATCGAAAATGTAAGAAACGTCCACCTTTTGTTTTCAATTATTATTCGGAGATACTATTGTTTTCTATGGTAACAGCAATCTGATCAGTGTTAAAAGTAGCCCTTTGGCCTGATCATTGTTATCAATACTGTAACTTAATCAAATGCTTCCGTTTATTATTAATTTTCCATTATCTAAGTTTTCCTTGGCATTTATCACTAATCATTATCCGTATCATTATCTCGCTCAGCTTAGGAACATAGTGATCAGCATAGTGATAACGGTCGTATTCAACATTATGATCACCGTTATAAGAATAATATATATATATATTGAGACGTTCAGTACAGGATCAAAGTTGTTTGAGTTTTTGGTGTAAACTAAACGGAAAAACACACACAAACCAATTCGATGTTTATTAAATAAATGAAATTAAGTCAAATTTACATATTGTGTTCTACAAAATGCCTTTCCTTTATTTATAAACATACGATTGCAGTTCTTTCACATAGCGAACAGCAGGCAGGTATACCTGTTATTTAGCAGTGGCTCGCTGGAGATAATTTTCATGGCTTACCACTTACCACTTACAGTATTTTATGTGTTGTTTGTATGATCACTAAACTTGTAAACTTTAAGTGTACTTCAAATCAACACCGGAGACCTTTTAAATGGTTTTCCTGTATTGTGTGATTGTTTAGTCACATGGCGCTGTTTGGTTTTATTTCAGGAACCTGGCATCCAACAGGTTAGGCAGTATTTCTCGGGCAGCTTTACGTGGATTGACTCAACTGAAAGAACTGTGAGTTTAACTAGACGCATGCTTTGTATTCAATAACATACCGTTCATCTGGCCATGTATACATGTGTAAGTCCTATGTTTGCTTGAATGAATTTCTTTATTGTTGATCCTTTGTTATATGATGGATTTCTGGTAATAATGCGTATTATTAATGAAACTATGACATCATGCGGCTGTTGCTACATGTGGTATTTGAATAAAGACACCTGCTCATATTTCCCGTTTGCAAATGTATATATTAACAATGCATAGCTTATTTAAATTAATTGATAAAGTTTTTCATAGTAGTATAGGTATCGTTTAGTTGACGTTGTTTCTGTTTAAGAACTTTATCGAAAATACATAGACGCCGGTGTATTTGAAGGATTGCCGAACATAACCATCCTGTAAGACAGTTTTAGACTGGATATTTAGTACAAATAACTAATAATAAGTATATTATACAGTGCATCCAGAAGGTCAAAAGCCCTAGTTGACATAGTAAGCATTCAGTGTTTACAAAGGAAATAGTTTATGATTAAAAGAGTAATAATTCATTTCATTTAAACTATGCATAAAGCTATTATTAAATATCAGATTCTTCTATAAACAGCTATCGATAATATATATGCAATAAGGTATGTGTGATAACTTCAAATTCTAATGGCGCTTATTACAACCTTATACGAATTATAGTGTTATGAATATATACAAGGTCTACATGTGAAATAATAAAGTAATCCGTTGTACTAACCACAATGAACAAATCTCGTTTCATGAGGCACATACTTACATATATATATGTGTGTGTGTGTGTGTGTGTGTGTGTGTGTGTGTGTGTGTGTGTGTGTGTGTGTGTGTGTGTGTGTGTGTGTGTGTGTGTGTGTGTGTGTGTGTGTGTGTGTGTGTGTGTGTGTGTGTGTGTGTGTGTGTGTGTGTGTGTGTGTGTGTGTGTGTGTGTGTGTGTGTGTGTGTGTGTGTGTGTGTGTGTGTGTGTGTGTGTGTGTGTGTGTGTGGTGTGTGTGTGTGTGTGTGTGTGTGTGTGTGTGTGTGGTGTGTGTGTGTGTGTGTGTGTGTGTGTGTGTGTGTGTGTGTGTGTGTGTGTGTGTGTGTGTGTGTGTGTGTGTGTGTGTGTGTGTGTGTGTGTGTGGTGTGTGTGTGTGTGTGTGTGTGTGTGTGTGTGTGTGTGTGTGTGTGTGTGTGTGTGTGTGTGTGTGTGTGTGTGTGTGTGTGTGTGTGTGTGTGTGTGTGTGTGTGTGTGTGTGTGTGTGTGTGTGTGTGTGTGTGTGTGTGTGTGTGTGTGTGTGTGTGTGTGTGTGTGTGTGTGTGTGTGTGTGTGTGTGTGTGTGTGTGTGTGTGTGTGTCAATAATAGCTCATGCAGGTAAAAGCAGCATTAGCATTTGTCCCTGCTGGCTACCTTGACTATGGTCAAAACTTCATTTAATATGCCATAAAAAAATAATAAATAAAAATACATCAGTTCTGAATTTAACCCATTTATGCCTGGTGGACTCACCCATCCTTCTAAATTGGATCAATTTATTTCCAAAATTAGGGATGTATAGTATATTTATTTTTATATGTAGAATAATTCTTACATAAATTCCTTTAAGCAAACAACACAGACCCAGATGAAACGCCGCATCCTGGGTCTACGCTGTTTGCCAAGGCCTTTTTTCAAGACGCTAGGCATAACTGGGTGAATAATTGCATCTTATTTAATAGATGTAATACAGTGCAATACAATTTGTACACAACCATAATGGCGTATAAGTATTTAGGAACAGGCACGATCCTGTAACAATGTCTCTATTGAAAAGATAATGCTGACAATCAATAAAAACTACAACAATCGAAATTGTCTAAATTTAAAACTACCGTTTAACACATACATATGTCAACTCGGAGCATATGCATTTATATCCCTTACTAAAATGATGTGCATATGTAACAGCGTAGTTTGTGTAGCAACGTTTTAATTTCAGTTGTTAGTAATTGAATAGTCGTGTTTATGTTAGGTCGGTGTCTATTATTATATGGTATATACCGAGATCTTAATTCTGAAAACATTCTACAATCCAAGCCAAAGTGAAATTCATCTTCTAATATAGTACACACACTACAATTTCTTTCGCCTATAAAAACGGGAGAAAGGTTTGGTCCATCACACACTTTCTACATGCATTCTATGTGAAGAGCATCATAATTTAGAAACACTTAAGTATTTTTTTCATTATGCCCATATCTAATTAAGGCTGAAATTTAAAAGTGGCGATGTGCTTGAAGTGCACAATCTCTCATTGCATTTTTTAATAAAATTATTATTTAATCTTTTTCAAACATTTGAGAAATATACCTTATCATTTCCGACATCTTGAATGAGCCATACTTCGTACAACCCTAAGTTACAAAGAAAGTCCGTCAGTAACGAACACCAGAATATTATATTGCAATCATAAATAAACATTAAATAAACTGTTTAAGTAAACTTGTTTTCTGATGTACTAATTAATTTAACCCAATATTAAATAATGTTACTATATCTGGCAGATTGACAATTAAGACGACAAAGTTCACAATATACAGAGTCATCTTGTGTATCACTTTTAACACCGAGAATTTGTTTACAAAATTGCATATGAACCCGCTCAGCGGATATACAATTAACAAATCCCCAAACTTCACTGCCATAGTTCAAAATTGGAGATAATCTATCAAAAAGATTTAACCTGTGGCTCTCATAAATATCAGTAAAAACGATTCAGAGATAATTAAATTTGCTTTCAATATCAATCAGTTTACCGTTATAATAAAAGTGTTGATACGTTGTTCGCCCACCTTTTCATAATCATAATTTTAGTTTTATCAGTGTAATTAATACGTTTCCCACGCATATAATAATTTAGAAGTAAATTTAAGCCTTTTTGTAATTCATTATGCCGTGTTGCCGACCATTATCATATCGTCAGCATAAAGTAAAAGAAAACATTTGAAAAGCATTAACATCAAATCCTCTTATTCCTTTAGTATAACACTCTGACTTCAAGTCATTTAAATACATGGAAAATAAAATGAAGATAAACATTCACCATGTCGCACTCAAAGCATGAATTCGTAATTATTACTAAACTTACATTGCTCGACTCTGGACTTTATAGCGACATATATCGACTTTATTATATCCAGTATTTGACCTCGAATGCATAGTGTTATCAATTTATGCCATAGACGATAAATTATACCGGACAACATAGTTAAATTCCTTAGTAAAATATATAAAAGCAAAATATAACTGCTTACCGTTATTTAAAATGTGAGCTATGAGTCAATGCAATACACAAATATCATCCACTGGTCTCATGTGAGGCCTGAATCCCGCCTGTGCCTCTATATAAACACATTAATGTTCTTCCCAAACAGACAATTAATTATTTAATATTTCAGTAAATAATTTTTCTTGAATATTTAGCAATGTAATACCTCGATTATTCACTTTTTAACACTGCCTTTCTTGAGTACAAGACCATGGTGTTGGAAAATACCCTAACGAAAACATTTAATTAAATAGAGCATGCAAACACGGTGTGAGAATACTTTTTCCGTTGATTCATTTAAATATAAATCAGGGCCTGCACTCTTGTTTTAGTCCGGCAGAAAAGTGGTCATTTTTTACTTAACCCGACATTGAGGTGTATAGTAAATGTTAAAGTGTTTTTTGTTAGGGAACATGTTACTGATGAAGAACCCAAATGATGCCGGGCTGGTATCTTTGAGGGTTTTGAGAAATTCAAGATGGCGTCCAAGATGGCGGCAATTTTCAGTCTTTTTTGTTTAAAAATATAAATATGCATTATCTTATGTATTATGATGTAATTTTTATATTGTTTTACATGTTAAATATGAATAAAGAAGAGCAAACGTGTGTTATAAAAACTAAAATGAAAATGGCGTCCAAAATTGCTACCAAAATCAAGATGGCGGCTCAAAAATTGCTCCTTAAACCAAGATAAAATGTATTGAAGATCTAGATACTCCATTTATCTAATAAAAATAATGAATATTGAACAAATAATACAATGTGTTAGCAATTAACTGTTTAATAATGGTTCGATAAATGAATTTTAATAATACATATGTAGAGTATAGTATAACAAGAACATATCGGCCTACTGCTAACCATTGGAGAAAAGTTATATTATCTGTGTGTACAGTAGCAGCAATTCTGTAAAAGTGATAATTTGTGTGATGAAAAAACACCGTTCTAATAAATGTCAAAAAGCACATTATGTTTCAATCGAAACACCATAATATGTATTATTCAGCCTTTGTTCGTCAAGGTCATGATCTGGTCGCGTTTTTCAAACGTCATGGTATAAAGTAGTATGTATACTAGTTTTGCTCATGTTGAGAGTTGTCGTCTAACTAACGTGATGTTCTAATGTAAATATTAGTTCAGTGATTATGTTTGCTTTTCATACCAACAATAACATAATTCATCTTTCCTTTATAATCGACACAGTAAATTATCTAACGGGGATGTTTTGTTTGCTCATTGTCACAATCTATTACATCAACCTGAACCATTTGACAAGCGCAAAATATAGTACATGGTAGTCGCGCTTGATTACATGTGCACCGAAGTGATGAACATGGGCTATCGATTTTACACCCACATTAAATCATTTTAAGCACATTGAGTGGAGCTAAAGCAACATTTGATGCTATTGTAATAGGTAAAATGTTGTTTGACACCTCGTCCTTTCGCCAACCATAATCACATGTATCAAGATCTGGTGGGTCTGCATCTAATGCGTGTTTCCAAGTAAACGCCTGTATGTGAGCACGTTTCACATTTTCATAGAATGCTTCCGTGGTTGGTGGCAAGCCTGCTAGCGATGGCATAGCCTTACCCGACTTGCCTACCCTGGCTGCCCAAAGGGTTTGTCTTGTAATAGACATTTCCTCTGAATCAGGCTTTTCATAGCATGCTGAGACTAATTTGGTCGCTTTCTTCACAACTTCTCTTCTTTCATACAAGCTGTTATATCGCCTAACAGTCTGATGGACTTGTCTGTGTTCAGCATCTTAATAACTGTGCCCTAACCGATACCAAAATATCCAGCCACAGTGTCGCATCCAGATATAGCGTGCGCAGACAGCAAGTCGGTCGCGATATTTATATGCTTTTGGGCAGTTTTACGAATGTCTATAAATGCTCTTTCTTTCACTGGTGATTCCATGATGACCAATAATGAAAGTTTAAGAACAACATAGTAATGTTACAACAAAACAAACATATCTGTATCATCAGCTACCACAGAAATGCCAGCGTGTTCTGCTTCTACAGCATCAACCATTTACCTTATCATAATAACGTCAGCTTCTTTGTGGGTTGTTTTTAAATCTGCTCGATTGATTATGACACCTTTATATATTTCAGTGGGCGTATCATGATATCCTGTAAAGACTAATTTGTGTGTTTGAGTGCACAGGTGGTAAAATTCTGTATCCGTGCATAAAGCTTTACAAATCAGAGAGATCAGCTGTTGTTTGTTCTCAGTGACACCTAGCATAACATTATGTGTTGGTAATGCCATGTCATCCGTTAGTTTGTACACCATTGATACATTAGATTGTCTCCCTGATCTCGCCACACTCTTGGTGCAGAACTCCATGTTTCGGTCAAACACTAAATAGGCATCACATTTATTCAGAATTTGTCTTATATAAGATTGAAATTTGTCAATATATTCACGTATCTTTCCGTCTAAGGGCCAGTGAATGACATACATGACAGCAGATCAATCAATTACTGAACATGTGATCTGGCTTTCAATGTGCCGCTCAAAAACGTCTACTTTTAATTGATTGTTCAGCACAGATTTGGTTTTTCCTATTCTGAGTTCCCCTGTTTCAGTAAATATAGCAGTAGGTACTGGAGCCAAGTCATGGACTAGTATATGGTTAATGTCAATTTCCTTAGAACTAGCTTGCAAACCTATCACTCTTGAATAAATCAGGTTGATGTCATACACTTTGGTATCTGCAACCCTAATCTGCTTTCTAGACACAACCTGAGTCTCAAACTTTTTAGATATTTACCCATTAAAATTGTCCGGCCATGATTTTTCGAATTCAATTATTTGGTCTTTACCAATACCTGTTGCTTGATCAACATTAGCAGACGGTGGTGCTATTGTTCCAGTCACAATGTCCACTAGACTGTGAAGATGCGTGCTTGGATCCAACGGATAAATACATTATGTCAACTTTCTCCGAATACTTGCTTTATCTTTAGCATCTGCATAATTCCTCCCCCGCTTCCTACCTGCTGCAAATATGCAGACTCAAATATCAAACCTTGACAGTTTCAGGTTTAAGTGTTGAACCTATAATTCCCTTCTTGCCATGGTCATATTTCATAAAAGTTGTTTCTATGAACAGGTCGCTCCGTATGGCATTCCATACCCCCGGAACATGTCTCATGACATGCTCACCCTTTAAGAACTTGTCTGCTTTCGGGCATTTTCTCCATTGACCTCAGGTAAAAGAGGCCATATCTCGCGTAGTTTGCGTGTGCAGCGGCAAAGAAGTAGGGTAACAATCACCAATCACCTTCTATTTCTGCCCGAACATACATCATTATAAGAAATACTGCCTTAATAAAACAATCAACCCACAATTTAGACGTATGACTGGCAGTTGTTGTGTTGTTAAGATACATTTCTAGATAGTCAAATGTCTGAAAATTATTTTCGGTGAATGCCTTGCGCAACAGTTCCTCTGTCACAATTTGTAATGCCCGTACATTTTGTGGATATTTCTTACTATTTAGGAGTTTGGAAACTCAAGCAAATGTTGACTCAAGCAGCCCTTCCAACCCACTATTTTCCATAAGCGTTCCCACTGACCCAACTCAACTCAGCAGGAAGTGCATTCCACCGAGACGTAGTATTACATCCTGAAACTGCTCTGGGTATGCCCAAATACTATTGACTGCAACTCTATATAGTTGTAGATCACCTGTAAACACAATTAAGTTCAGACCATACTGTGATGATAATACTTTTGCCTTTTGTAGAGATGTCATTATCGTGTCTGGGTCTGAAGGTTTCATATCTAGTGGCAAATAATCTACTTGTGTCTTGGGTCTGATTGTATGCCCCTGCTCTATGCACAACCGTGTATTATATCCAATGAATTCAGGACATGACTCTGTAGGAAGAGTATCTTGAAGAAAACCAAAGTCAGCTTGCTTCGCATGATTCTGGGACACAACCATTTTGGCCATACATTTCAGTGGTAAACCCTGTTTACGTGCCATTTCTACTGGCATCCGTGGTTTCTTTTGTTTTTTTTGTTTTTGTTTTTGTTTTTTTTATTCAATATAATACATACACTGTATACATGTATATGATCATACAACATAGTGATTGTACAAAGCAATAACGTTTAGACATGTTATACAAGATATGATAATATATATTTTTTTTTAAAGAGAAAAACGAACAACAGAAGAAGAGTTATGAAAAATGATGAGTTGTATAAAGTCGGAAGAAAGCATACTGGACTTGTGTGTTTTGTTGTATATTCACAATGATCTTATAAGATTGAAAAAAAAATATTTTAGAAAGATAAACTAACATTAGAGTGAAATGTATATAAGTGGACAAACATTATGAGAATTTAATCCGATTCCATTTTTGTTCAAAGATTTGTAATGTGTCATTACTGAGGGCTATTTCTTTCTCAATCTGGATTTTTAGTTTAAGACTATGGACAAAACAATTAAAATTTGGTACTTGTTTTTTGTATTTCATGTTAAGGATAAAATATTTCATCAATATAAGAATAAAATTCACAATATTATTACAGGCTATTGATTTCAATGAGTAAATTCCGAAACTTACATTTAAGAAAGATAGTTTAACGTTTAGTTGCTGTTGTTCAAGAAAAGATACTAATTGATTAGGCTGGATGTGTTTGCACTCCCAAAAAAGATGTTCTATTGTTTCGATGTTTTCACCGCAGAAGTCACACAGATTTGAGTTAGTCAATTTGCATTTGAAGAGATATTTATTTGTAGCTATAATTCTATGGATGTATTTATATTGAAAATTTCTCAGTGTGCTTTCAATAGTTGCAATATATGGCATGGTAAATATGTGTTTCCAATTGAGTTCATGTTCTCCAAAAAGGACTTGCCATTTATTTTGGGTTTTGGAGTTTTCTGTAGGGTTTTTAATTTGTAGTGTGTAAAATATTTTATTCGTTTTGTTTTTTCTTTCAAGTATGTTTTCTACGAATGTTGTTTGAGTACATCGTGTATTATTTGTATTGATTTCAGATTTAATATGCATGGATATGCTTTTGATTAGTGTGTAATACTTTAGAAAATTATTTGAAGGTATTCCGTATATGTAGCATATATCATCAAAAGAGTAGAAATCCTTAATTCTGTAGTCATATAATTGGTCGACATATTTAATGCTTCGTTCAAACCAATCTTTATAGAAAAACGTCTTATTGTTTGAAGTTATGTCTTTATTGTTCCATTAAATAGTTTAACTGCTGGTTTCGGTTTCTATGTTATGAGTGACATCACTCCATGCTGATAGAACATCAGACAGAAATATGTTTTCGTTTGCAATTTCATGTACGATAGTATTGCTGATGTTACATTCAAAGAGTAAGGAGTCACCATATTTTTTTAGGATTTTCTGGTAGAATAATTTCCATTTACTCGTATTGGTATTATCTAGGTATCTTTTAACCCAGCTGCATTTGATTGCATTCAAGAATGAGTCAATGTTCGTTAATTGGATACCTCCATTTTCTACAGATTGAATTAACTGATTTCGTTTTATTTTATCAGGCTTACCGTCCCATATGAAATTAAACATTGCTGATTTTATATCGTTAATAACATCCTTTGGTGGATTTTGGAGAACTGTTAATACATAAATTAATTTAGGAAGTGCAAACGTTTTCAATACTGTGTTTTTTCCGATTAGTGTAAGTTTACGGTGATGCCATGATTTTAAGCAGTTTTTAAAATTCTGTAATTTAGGTAGTATGTTTTTAAGAACTGTATCCTTTTCATTATTTGTGAAAGTAATTCCTAACGTTGTGGTTTCATCGGATGTCCAATTAAATTTCATTTCTTTTTTATATAGGACATTACTTTGTTTTAGTTTACCTACTCGTAACACAGTGCATTTACTTTTGTTTAGTTTAAGACCCGATGTCATTCCGTAAAGGGTTAGTGACTCTATTAGGTTATGGAAGGAATCGTAATTGTCGTTTAAAATATAAGTTGCATCGTCAGCAAATAGGGACTGTTTGATATCTTCATCAGGTTCTAGTGATATGCCTTTTATGTGTTTATTTGATTGGATGTGATGTGATAAATACTCGATGCAAATAATAAATAGCGATGATGAGAGTGGACATCCTTGTCGAACCCCTCGTTCGATGTTAAAACTGTTTGAAAAGAAGCCATTGTTAATAATTATACTGTTAATATCGGTATAGAATAGTTTGACCCATTGAATGAGACTTTCACCAAAGTTCATATTTTTTAAGCAAGAGAACATAAATGAATGATCAAGCGAATCGAATGCCTTTTCAAAGTCTGCAAAGAATATCAGACCAGGATTGTTTGAATTGTTGAAATAGTTTATGCATTCTTGGATAAGACGAACGTTTTCACCAATGTAACGTCCTTTTATGAAACCAGATTGAGATTTTGAAATGATTGATGGTAATATTTTTTTTATTCTGTTTGCTATACTTTTAGTTGCAATTTTATAATCATTGTTTAGTAAACTAATCGGGCGCCAGTTTGTTAAGGATTCTAAGTTTTTTCCGGGTTTTGGAATGAGTGATATTATACCTTGTTTTTGTAGCATAGTTAAGTTTTCGTTGTTAAATGAATAGTTAAGTGAATTGATTAAATGTGTTTTAATATCATTCCAGAATATTTTATAAAATTCGATTGTGATGCCATCAGATCCTGGACTTTTGTTATTTTTCATTTCTTTTAGTGCTATTCCACATTCATATTCATTAAGTAATCCGTCACACAATAATTGTTCCTCTTCATTTAAAGCGTGATGTGTATTTTTAAAAAGGGTGTTATTTTCAACATGTTTTCGTTTATAGAGGGTTTCGAAAAATAAACGTTGTTCTTCTATTATTTGAGTTTTGTTTGTTATATCTTTGCCATTCACTACTAATTTGTGTACAGTTCTTTGTTCACTTCTACGTTTTTCAATGTTTGCGAAGTATTTTGTATTTTTTTCATTGTGTTCAACATGCTGTGCACGTGCCCTTAGTATTATTCCATTGAAACGTGTATGACATATTCCATCTAATATTTGTTTTTTTAATGTTATTTCATTTTCAATGTCGGTGGTATCATTTGTGTTTGTTTGATGCAATTGTTTTTCAAGTGTTTCAATGGTTTTGATGGTTTCAGTTTCAAGTTTGTGTGTTTCTTTTTTGTTTAAATGATGTGAATCTGATTGTTGTGTTACGTATATTTCCTTTAATTACTTCCCATAAGGTGTTTGGGTTTGCATCTTTATTATTTTGAACTGTATATAATATTTCCTGTTTTATTTGTGTTTGATATTGTGTATCCAATAAGATGCTATTGTTAATTTTAAAGTAGCCTGGGCCTCCTTCAGGTTGTATATTGTGCAATTTAAGTTCAACTAGAGAATGGTCAGTCATAAATCCTGGTTTTATGTTACATGTGTCAATAATGTTGCAAAGAGATTCAGATATTAAAAAATAGTCTAATCTACAAAATATTGTTGGTTTTGTGTTTGAGTGCCAGGTGAATTTGCTTTCGTTTGGATATACTGTACGCCAGATATCTATCATATTGTAGTTTTCAATTATGTTATTCAAAATGTTTCTATTTTTAGGATGAGTATAAAGGTTTCCCTGCTTTTTATCTAATAATGGGTTCAGGACAGTATTGAAATCACCACCGATTATAATATTTTTATCTTGGTTGTCAATTATAAAGGATTGTAATGTTTCGTAAAATGTGGAATCATCTATGTTAGGACCGTAGACGTTGATTAACGTTAATTGTGTTTCATGTATTTTGATATCTATACTTGCTAGTCTGCCTATTATTATTTCGTTAAAGTTATCGACTGTGATCCCTACATTGTTTTTAATCAGAAAGGCAATGCCTTGTTTATTAGTATGTTGTCCACTGAGATATATGTCTCCGTCCCATTCATCTTTTAAGGTTTGTGTTAAAGTATTTGTCAAGTGACTTTCTTGTAATAGGCATATACTTTTTTTTTCATCTAACCATTTGAAGATTTTTATACGTTTGTCTTTATTGTTTAGCCCTTTTACATTCAAAGTGCATAGTTTAATCATTTAAAGAGGTGATTGGTGATGTAAATGATAGTTTGTGTGTGATTGTCCAGTTGGTTTCTATTTTAAAATATGTCCACTTGCTTTCTATTATAAGACATAATATATTCATATATACAAACAAAAATAGAAAACAAAAAGGAGGAATACAAAACGATGAGTATTCCATAGTAATGAAAAAAAAATCACAAAAATGAGAGAAAAAAAAACAACAATAATTTGAACAAACAACTGGCTTGGCTAAATATTCCAAGTATTAACAAACATATGCAAATCAGAAACATGTTGATTTAAGATTTATTTTGCGAAATTGTATGTTAAGAAAAAAATATTTTCGTATTATTTTATTAATAAAGATGTATACAAGTTTTTAATGCATTTAATTGATTTGATTTTTAAGATCTAAATGTATAACACTTAGAGTTCTTATGAGAAATTATTTTCCTTTTATGTGTTCATAACAATTAACATAGTAGAGCTAATGACATAAACTATTAAATTTTTTATACATGTAATAATGATACTACGTATCCTGATTTCGATCGTAAACGCCGACTACACGTTTATATTATTATTTAAACGTACGAAAATACACAAAAGTGATACGCATATCATTCGAAGTACTATAAATAATACAGTGTTAAATTTGATAAAAACTCTAACACGTTTATATTATCAGATAAACGTACGAAAATACACAAAAGTGATGCGCATATCATTTGAAGTACTAAACATAATACAGTGCTTCATTTGATAAAAGCCCTAACAAACATAAGGTACATTATATTTCAGTTGTAATGGTACATATGCTAATTTATAGGAATGTTTTAAACAGTATTGTTATGTAACATACAAACAACGGGTAGACATAACAAAAGAACACAATCCAATATAAGGTACTGAAGCAACAAAGTAGTAATTACGTATATTATCTACATTCTAGAATAAAGACTACTATTGAAGCCATTGAATTGAATTAAATCAGGCAGTGTAAATTTATTAAGCACCTGAAAAATTCACCCAACACATGCAAAAGCTTCATATAAAAAGGAAAATGAAGCAATAGTTTCAACTTATAGTGTAGGCAGTTAACCTGAAGAGTGTTAAGTGAATAAAACACAAAAGTGATACGCATATCATTTGAAGTACTATAAATAATACAGTGTTAAATTTGATAACAATTCTAACACGTTTATATTATCAGATAAACGTATGAGTGTAAAGTGAATAAAACACAAAAGTGATACGCATATCATTTGAAGTACTATAAATAATACAGTGTTAAATTTGATAAAAATTCTAACACGTTTATATTATCAGATAAACGTATGAAAATACACAAAAGTGATACGCATATCATTTGAAGTACTATAAATAATAAAGTGTTAAATTTGATAAAAGCCCTAACAAACATAAGGCATATTATATTTTAGTTCTAATGGTACACATGCTAATTTATGGGAATGTTTTAGACAGTATTGTTGTGTGGCCTTTTTTAATGAATTTAATTATGTGAGCACGTTTATTAGTTTTTATTTGTATTTTCATTATGATAATTATGAAAAGTACCAGGGAGAGCTTAAACGTCTAAATATGTTACTATTTCTTATAAACTTGTAAAATGTGTAAAGCATCTTGCATTATCTAGTAATTTCATATAGTATCTACATTCTAGAATAAAGACTACTATTGAAGCCATTGAATTGAATTAAATCAGGCTGTGTAAATTTATTATGCACCTGAAAATTAACCCAACACATACAAAAGCTTCATATAAAAACGAAAATGAAGCAATAGTTTCAAATTATAGTGTAGGCAGTTAACCTGAAGAGTGTTAAATGAATAAAACACAAGTGCTAATAGGTTCACCATTTTCAATATCTTCAGTACTCAATTTAATTACACATAAACTATATTTAATATACTTGTATTAAATGGAATCTTTGGCACTGAAGGTATCTAAATGAGTTTAATATCTAGTTAGTGATAACACTGAGTGATAATTTTACTGTTATATTGACAATTACCAGATACGGAGAAATACTTCTAAATATTTAACACAACCAATCACAGAACACATTCGCATATATGAGGAAAACAAATCATTCAGGAGAGGAAGACTACATTTGCCTGCATCTAGGAAAAAACAGTACTGATTCTAATTGCACAAATGCACAAAGAGATTGCTTGGTCAATGCACATATTTAAGAACATAAATTAACACAGGTTTAGACATGAACAGAAAGCTAGGACGTAGGATTTAAAAAATAACAACAACGCACACACACTTATTTATAGTGTGTAAATACTAGTGTCATGTAAGCAAAAATTCTTCCTGCTAAAATGCAAAAGAGGAATCAAGCATACACGTTTTCAAGCATACAATGAACGTAATGGACAAAGAGGTTAGATGTATATGGGAGAAGCGATTTATACAAGTGTTAAAAAGGAATACATTCTTTAGGGTATGTTTTCTATTATAGCATTTTTTTCCAATAACAGACTGAGTTTCATTACCTGTAAATTTATATTAGTTCAATATAAAAATTCAACGCAAGCAATATATTGAAAACAAACCTTTTTACTGGAAAACTTTTTTGCTTAAAAAACTGTTTCAAATACATCATTATAAAACACCCCGTGTTTAGATTGTAAATCATGATCTGCATTTAAACAAGGGACACAACTATGTCTAAAAAAAAAAAATTCGATAGTGCAGGTGCGTAGCGTGCTTAATCACCATACTTGTGGCCAAGATGCAGGCCATTTTATATTACTTTATTCAAAGTACTTTCATTTAGCTTAAGTAAAATCTATAAAGACCGCTATGAATTATGGCAAAAATGCAGTAAGGAGAACGGAAGCAGGGGGGTTATATATAAGATGAGCGCATATGGAATAAGACCCATTTTCGCATGACGATGGTCATTAAAAAATACCATTGCGATATAAAAATACAATAATAAAGATGGTACATGGGTGTAATTGTTGCTTGTCCTTCCACACACAGTTTCTAAAGATAATTTATTTTTTTTACTTGTGTGCGGGCACTCTGCTTCTTGTACTAGCTGGGTTTTGTAAACTCTCGGAGTAAGATTTTTTTGGCCACGGCTTTTCTAACCAGTGATTGTATTCTGAGTGTTTAATTTGCGTTGGTTGTTGGTTCCCTTTGAACACGGCGTATAACTTCCCTTCAAAGGACCACGATCTTTCGACGGCACTGGGTTGTTTTAAGCGCAAAGATGCCAGAACCTCTGCATTTAGTTTCGTGAGGTCCTCGTTTACAAATATGCCCGATCCTTTGAATAATTTCGCTTTGCTCATAATTTCGATCTTTGTTTGTCTTCTCACGAACCTGACTATCACTGGCCGATTGTTGTTTGGTTTAAACTTTCCTAGCCTGTGGGCTATGTCAATGTCATTCGAATTGATCGTGGTTCCTAGGTGCTTATTCACAAGCGTTAAGATTTTGTCTGTGACCGACATTGATGACTGACGGTCCTGGTCGTCTGAGATACCGGTTATTCTGACGTTATTCCGTCGGCTATACTGTTCTGTATTGTTGGCAAACTCGTCATGGCTTATTGACTCATCAGATTTCTTATGTTCTAAGAGTGCGTTTTGTGACTTAAGGTCCTCGATAAGCTTGCTTTTGATTGCATTTTCTTTTTTCAGTACCTCTATTTCGCGTTTCTGTTCAAAGCAATCACTCTCAAGGATTTCTATTCGGTGGGTTACGTTGCCCAGGAGTTGATCTTTAAATTGTTCCACAGTTTCTCTTATTATTTCTTTTATAAATAAGGAATCGTCTTTTGTTAATACGTTAGATAATTTTTGGCTAATTTCGTCGAGGCGTTTTTCAATAGACAATTCCGCTGGTTCTTGAGTTTCGTTTTGCGAACTGGTGATAAATGTTGTCATGGTTTTCTGTTTCTTTTGGTCTGGTTTGGATTTTTTCAATGTTTTTTTGGATTGATTGATATTTTTTGTTGGTTCGTTTTTTTTCAAACACTGACGTGTCTAATAAGCTAGTGTTTGTGGATGTTTCACTCGCAGTTGATGAAAGTGTCCGCTTACCCTTATTCATTTTATCGGATGTGAGCGTCTTTCAATTGGTACACAAATAATGAGAGTATTATTAGCGGGTTATAGTTAACGGTGAAATCTATAGATTACCGAGGTGGTTTGCACTGTTGATTTTGTTCACTTTTACTTCTTCAAGCGTGACGATTGTGCAGCTTTATAGTGCGTTCTATAGAGCGTGACGGAAGATAGATAACGGAACTTTTCACCCCGCTCTAAATAGCATAGTTTGAAAAGAAAGTTCCCCACCCGGCGTATCTTGTTTGAAATTTTTCAGTTCATCAAAGTACTTATTTTGCTTTAGCTAATTTCATACGTACATTTCTCCCACGATGTTAAGTCATTATATTTACAACTTTCACACTTTCCCACTTTTATCGCACTGATTGCATATGCTGTTAAAAAAAAATCTACATTTTGTTTTTTACTGTTACTGTTTACACCGGAAGTTTCTTTTGTCCTTGAAATCGCTCAATATCAATTTCATACTCTATCGGCTTAGCCATATCTGACTTTGGTGTGCGTTGTATGGTCTCGCTAACATCAATTGCGTCTGAAGAGGAAGATCCTGATTGCGTCATCAACATCGCTAGTGAGTGCGTAGACACTTTACCGTTCTGGGACGAAATGTCGGCGTCAAAGTTATCGACCACGGTTTGGATCATACCAGCGTTTGAATCGGAAATAGCGCGTAGATTCTTGTCCCTCGTTGCACTTATGGCTGCTCATGTTTTGAACTGAAGCGCCTCGTCATAAGAACATGTAATGTAATAATCATGCATCTGATTGATAAGATTTTTTTGAATTTCTCATAAGAACACCCAATGTAATCTGTAATGCAGTTGGTCCTTTCTTTAGTATACAAGTTATCATATTCCCTATCATGTACGCAGGATTACTATTGTCTAGCTTTGGGGACATCTTTGATAACAATGAGAGTCAGAAGTTGTATCTAGATGATGTCTAGGCCAAGTTCGAAAATGGGCCTTGCCGGGTCAAAAACTAGGTTACGGGGTCACTTAGTGCGTTTTAAACATTCAGCATGTTGTCCGCTCTCTAATTCAAGTAGTTTTCATCCGATTTTCACCAAACTTGGTCAGAAGTTGTATCTACATGATTTCTAGGCAAAATTCGAACATGGGCCTTGTCGGGTCAAAAACTAGGTCACGGAGTCACTTAGTGCGTTTTAAACATTCAGCATGTTGTCCGCTTTCTAATTCAAGTAGTTTTCATCCGATCTCCACCAAACTTGGTCAGAAGTTGTATCTAGATGATCTTAAGGCCAAGTTCGAACATGGTCCTTGCCGGGCCAAAATCTAGATCACAGGGTCACTTAGTGCGTTTTTCAACATTCAGCATGGTGTCTTCTCTCTTATTCAAGTAGTTTTCATCCGATCTTCACCAAACTTGGTCAGAAGTTTTATCTAGATGATCTGAAGGCCAAGTTCGAACATGGGCCATGCAGAATCAAAAACTAGGTCACAGGGTCACTAACTACGTTTTACACATTGAACATGGTGTCCGCTCTCTATTTCAAGTAGTTTAAATCCGATCTTCACCACACTTGGTCAGAAGTTGTAACTAGATGATGTGTAGGTCAAGTTCGAATATGAGCCATGCCGGATCAAAAACTAGGTCACGTGGTCACTTAGTGTGTTTTAAACCTCACCATATTGTCCGCTCTCTAATTCACCAAAATTGGTCAGAAGTTGTATCTTGATAATATCTAGGGCAAGTTTGAATATGGGTCATGCCGGGTCAGAAACAAGGCCACGGAGTCACTTAGTGCGTTTTAAACATCACAATGTTGTCCGCTCTCTATTTCAAGTAGTTTTCATTAAATCTTCACCAAACTTGGTCAGAAGTTTATCTAGATGGTTTCTAGGTTAAGTTTGAATATGGGTCATGCCGGAACAAAATCCAGGTCACGTGGTATCTTAGTGCGTTGTAAACCTCACCATGCTGTCCGCTCTCTAATTCAAGAAGTTTTCATCCAATCCTCACCAAACTTGGTCACAAGTTTTATGTAAATGATCTCTAGGTCAAGTTTGAACATTGGGCCATTCCGGGCCTAAAACTAGGTCACGGGGTCACTTAGTGCGTTTTTAACATTCAGCATGGTGTCCGCTCTCTAATTCAAGTACTTTACATCCGATCTTCACCAAAGTTGGTCAGAAGTTTTATGGAGATGATCTTAAGGCCAAGCTAGAACAAGGGCCTTTCTGGGTCAAAAACTAGGTCAAGGGGTCATTTAATGCGTTTAAAACAAATTTAGCATGGTGTCCGCTGTTTTTTGTGAAGACGACATGCAAAATACTATGTGTCAATGCGGCATGTGGGGGTATTCGTCACGTCTGTGACAAAGCTCTAGTTAAAAACTAGGTTTTTCTATTAACAGCTATCGATAATATATATGTAATAAGATATGTGTGAATTCAAATTCTAATGGGGCTTACTAATTGCAACCATATACGAAATATATTATTATGTACATATGCTAGGTATGCATGTGAACTAATATAGTAATCCGTTGTACTAACCACAATAAACAAAATTCGTTTCATGAGGCACACATATATTATATATATATATATATATATGTGTCAATAACGGCTCATGCATGTAACAGTAGCATTAGCATTAGCCCTTGCTTGCTACATGTACCTATACGCAACGAAAATATAGTTAGCATTAAAGGCTCTGGTCACATTACAATATTGAATAAAACTAATATTATAAACATGCTGTAAATAAACAAACATGCAACATGGTCAAAACTTCATGTAATATGCAATAAAAAAAAAAGATAAATAGAAATACATCAGTTCTGAGTTTAAAAGTTGAATCTTATTGAATAGCTGTATTACAATGTAAGACAATTCTTAGACAACCTTAATGTCGTAGAAGTATTTAGGAACAGACACGATCCTGTAACAATGTCTTTATTGAAAATATAATGCTGACAATCGATAAAAACAACAACAATTGAAACAACGTTTGACACATGCATATGTCAACTCGGAACATATGTATGTATATCCCTTACTAAAATGACTTGTATATGTAACATCATTGTTTGTGTAGCAATGTTTTATTTTCAGTTGTTAGTAATTGAATAAACATGTGACTGTTAGGTCGGTGTCTGTAATAATATGGTTTATACCGAGATCTTAATGCAAAAAACATTCTACAATCTAAGCCAAAGTGAAGTTCATCTTCTAATAAAGTACACACACTACAATTTCCTCCGCCTATAGGAACGGGAGAAAGGTTTGGTTCATCTCCCACTTTATACATACATTATATGTGAAGAGGATCATAATTTAGAAAAACGCTATTGTTTAATTGTGTTCATATTTAAATAAGGCTAACATTTAAAAGTGGCGATGTGCTTGAGTTGAAAAATCTCTCATTGCAATTTTTAATAAAGGTATCATTTAATCTTTGTCTAACTTTTGAGAAAAACACCTTGTCATTTCCGACATCTTGAAAGATTCATACCTCGTAAAACCCTAAGTTACAACTAAAGTCTTTAAGTAACGAACACCAGATGATTTTATTGCAATCATACATAAACATTTAATAAACTGTTTAAGCAAAGTTGTTTTCTGATGTACTTATCAAATTAATCCAATATTAAATAATGTTAATATATCTGGAAGATTGACAATTAAGACGACAAAGTTTACAATATACAAAGTCTGTTTGTGTACATCTTTTAGCAAAGAGGATTTGTTTACAAAATTGCATATGATCTCGCTCAGCGGACATACCATTAAGAAATCCCAAAACTTCACTGGCCATAGTTCAACATTGGAAATAAGTCTATCAAAGAGATTTAATCTGTGTATCACAAACATATCAGTAAAAACGATTCCGAGATAATTAAATTTGTTTTCAATATTATTCAGTTTACCGTTTTAAAAGTGTTAAGAAGTTGTTCGCCCACCTTTTCTGAAAATCATAATTTTAGTTTAACCAGTGTTAACAATAAGTTTCCCACGCATGCAATAATGATGCTTATACAAACATTATGCCTTGTCGCCGACCATAATCATATCATCAGCATAAAGTAAAAGAAACATTTTAAAAGCATTAACATCAATACCTCCCATTCCTTTAGTATAACACTCTGACTTTAAAAGATCATTTAAATGCATGGACAATAAAAATGAAGATTAACATTCACCCTGTCTCACTCCATGCATTCATTCGGAGTTATCACTTAACTTACATTGTTTGACTTTATTGCGATATACATCGACATTATAATATCCAGTATTGGGCCTCGAATACATAATTTTATCAATGCCGTAAATCATCCCGGACAACATAGTCAAATGCTTAAGTAAAATATATAAAAGCACAATACAACTGCTTACCATCATTTCAAATGTGAGCTATGAGTCAATGTAATATACAAATAGTATCCACTGTTTTCATGTGAGACCTTTATCCCGCCTGTGCCTCTAGATATACACAGTCATTTTCTGCCCAAAGAGACAATTTATTATTTAATATTTTGGTAAATAATTTTTCTAGAGTATTTTGCAATGTAGTACCTTGATAATTATTTACTTCCTTAACACTGCCTTTCTTGTGTAAAAGGCCATGGTGTTGGAAAATACCCTAACGTTAAGATTTTATTAAATATAGCATGCAAACAATGTGTGAGTAAACTTTTTCCGTTGATGATAAATTATTTAAATATAAATCAGGGCCTGCACTCTTGTTTGAGCTTATTTTGGTTATAGCTTTGTTAATTTTCTGAATTGATATAGAGATATTAAATTCTTCAAACATAATATTAGATTCGTTTTGTTTATACCTTTCTACAAAGTGTACAACGTCTTCATCAGTGCATTATCAGTGTAAAAAAATCTACCCGGGGTATTAATACTTTTGAAGTAATTCGCAAATTATCGCATGTTTATGTTTGATGTTCGTAAGCCATCAGACTGTTTAAACATTTTCCAATACAATTTTTCTTTTTTTAAACCTTGCATTTAACAATATTTTGGTATGATTATTATCATATTTAAGTTTCGCTTGCTTAATACAATTTGTGTAATCAATTTTAATGTTAGTTAATAACGGCCGATAATCATCTGTTTTAGTATTCCTAAATAATTTTAAATGTTTATACAAAGTATTTTTTAAGCACTCAGAAGTAAACCATACATCGCTAGGACATGAACCAACACAATTTGTATTTTGTGTTTACAGTTTGCGCTTGAATGAAGGGGAAATAAATTTGTGAATAATATCACTACATTGTGAAGTACACAAATCTATGCAGAACTGCAACTACTTACAGCATTTTATTTGATCAATGACGTTAGCAGTTGACAACACTTCTATTTAACTATTCTTATTTTCACCATTCCAAAAATATATATGTCTGATTCTGATCAATTTTGACAAATGAATAACTATTTTAAAGCTGGTTAAAGACAATTAAAAGTCTTTCATACCTGGCCAATAGAACGATTGTTTAAGCCTATGTAAGGACTTTTCTAAACCCAAGTGTCCAGCAGACGGAATGTCATGCGAATACTTAATAATTTCATCTCGTTTCGTTAACGGTACAATAAGTATTTTTTACAATTAGTAGTTTATATTGATTAAAATATAACGACTGGTATAGTACATTGCTTGCAAAAAGTTTATATTTTCAGTATATTCGGGAATAAAATTTCGCGATGTGAAATTGAAATTACATAGCGAAAATTGTTGACATAACGATATACACACTATAAATAACGCAAGTAGATGGATCATTTTATATAAAAAATAATAAAAAAATAAACAATTCACTACGCATGCACAATTTGCATTCCTGGGCTTACCACGTGACGATGATGATCAATCTACTTGCGTTATTTATAGTAAACTGGTAGTTACCTGGTACCTGTACCCAGTAAAATTGTATTACCGAATATATGAAAATATGAAAACTTACCAACTTTTTTCAAGTAATGTAATAGTCCAGTCGTGATATGTTAATCAATATAAACTAATAATTGTAAAAAATACGGTATTTTAGAACTTCTCTTTTTTCGTCGTTTGTGGTAGACGGTCCCTTTAATGCGATTAAAACGCATGTCAACTGACCGTGGTGTTTGTCACACCAAAAGCCCCACTTGCGATAATAACCTGCTTATATCTTGAATATTTTTAATAATTCCTACATCGACTTATTATTGATTTTACTGGGCTTTTCAAAACGCGGTAGTTTTAATTACAAATAGAGCAAAGTTAATAAATGTATATTTTGAGAAATTGGTGGAATAAAACACTAATTATGAAATGCAAACACAAAAATACTGGGATATAAGAAAATTAACAACATGTACCGGCATTCACGTACTAAGACTTTTACGAATACACATATAAAAGTGTAAAGTCTACTTTAATAAGACAAATAACCTATGTTATTTGTAAGCTGATTTCATTGAAATTTGACATTTGAAGACCTCTTTCTTTTTCTCACATTTCAATTTACAAAGTCCCCCTTTAATATGGCACTAGCTTTTCTTTAAAATAGATGATAAAATAACATTATTTGCAAAATAAACTGGAAAAAGAATGCAATATACATGACTTGTTGTTACTTTTAACATGGTTAAACATTTCAATTTATATTTGGATAAAAAGAGGGCACACACTAACTAGGTATTATACCGTTAATAATCCAACCATTATTTTATTTTTTTTAAATTATGGATATTATGTCAAGTGATGCAAAGTACAAACACCGAAACTTAAAACAGTAACAAACTTTTGTTTTAATACACATTATGTCCGCTTCGACATCGTGGAATTGAATTGTAATTCTGTTAAGGCCTTCATTAGTAATAAAACTGCAGTTCAAAGTAAACAGCTGTAACAATTTTCTTTTCCAGTTATCTCGAAAACAATCCGCTCAACTGCGACTGCCAGCTGCGATGGCTCATTAAGAGAGTGCAGGGCATCCAGTTCAGAGCCAGGTGTAGTGAGCCCGCGCACCTGAAGGGGCTTAACATAACGAGCGTCACCCAAATGGATCTCAACTGCAGCACACAGATAAACGGTATATGCATATGTTTAACATTAAAATAACAACCCTTGCCTTCTTTTACAAGCTCATCTGAGCATAACGTGAGCTGATCTTATCACTTTTTGTCCGTCGTGCGTTGTCAATATTTACCTTGTAAACACTCTATAGGCCACATTATTTAAAATCTTTACGAAACTAGGTTACCCAATGTCTCCGATTAATATCTGATCTGCTTGTAAATGGTTCCACTTCTTTAGAAAACATGCCAACCAAAGGGCGTGGTAGTTTGCCTTATAGTAAAACCTTGTTAACACTGTAGAGGTCACATTTTTAGTCCAATTTTTATGAAACTTAGCAGGCACATTTGTTCTTAGGTCATCTTGGTCGAAATGGTTATGGTATGTTGACAAAGATGGCCGCCAGGTGATTGGGAAGTTTTCCTTATATGGCTTTAGTACATCCTTGATAACACTGTAGAAATCACATTCTTAATTGAATCTCAATCAAACAGTGTAGGAACAATTATTTTTTACGGATCTTGGCCATTCAAAAAATTGTTTGTGGTCCGTTGAAAAACAGGGCCGCAAGGGGCCGGGGCAGTTTACTTGTTCATATCATATTTTGAAATGATACATGTATATGAACTTATAGAGCAAAATGGTTCCGGTACGTTGAAAAACATGGCCGTAAGGGGGGGGGTTGAGAAGGTTTCTTTGTATGGCTATAGTGAAACCTTGTAAACACTCTTCAAGTTAGTTGTATGGTTTAATATTCATGACACTTGGTAAGACATGTGTTATATTGATATATGTGCGAAGTTTGACAATGGCTCCTCCCCGTTGAAAAACATTGCCGCCATGGGTCGCGGCAGTTTTCCTTATATGGCTTTTTTAAAAATATTTGTAATACTCTTGAAGTGACAATTATAGTCCAATACACACGAAATCTGCTCTGATCATTTGCTATAAATTATAATGATATCTTGGCCGAATTTCGAAAATGGTTTCGTTTCCTTGAAACAACAATTCCGCAATGGTGTGGGGTAGTATGCCTTATATGGATATAGCGAAATCTTTTGTACGCTTCATTGGGCACAGATATTGGCCAAAATTCATGAAATTTGATCAGAAAATTTGTTCAAATAACCCGCAGCTGAGGTCGAAACTGGGTCACGTGGGCCCCCCAAATAGTTCACTAGGTCAAATTTTAAATGGATATTTATACCTTAGTAGTCACTTTTATGAACCCTCGGTCAGACCATTTGTTCATATGATATTTCAGCCAAGTTCAAAATTAAAAAAGGGTCAACAAATTAAATATTAATCTTTTATAAAGCACTTTACAATAGTTTAGTCCCTTAAGTGTGCATGATTTAGTTGTTTAAATAAGTAAACGCCATAGCTGTGATGATATTAAATACTGTCCACACTTGTGTAAAATGTTTGAAAGGTTGAGCAGGTTAAAGAAGCCAGTTGAAGCACACTGGCTTCACAACCCAAGGATTGTAAATTCGAGCCCATGAGCCCATGAGCGCTGTTTAAACCTAATTAACCTACAAACTCATCTGTTGCACGAGATGTTTAAGTGTGATGCAGGGCCCTGGGTTGACTAGTAGTTAAGAAATTCCATGTAAATTGTGTACGATAAAGATTAAATGTTTTTATCAATGATGATGTATGGTACCTTAAACATCTTTTTCAATGTTATACATTTGAAATTTGTACTATGTAAATCCAAAGTGGTGTAAATAATTTATACAAGATATCCTTCTGGCATGATGTGTGCAATTTAACTGTTCAATTCTATATTAGCATTGCCAAAACACAGCTAATTGTCATAATTATAGCAAGTGCTCAAAATTGCTTGCTTGTGTACAGGAGGGGCTTGGGCAACAAATATAGTGTCAAATATTTGTTTCTTTTAGCTCTAGTTTTGCCTACTTTCGGATGCAGATGTGAACCATAATATTTGAAAGTAGTAACTGTTCCATGCATATTGCAAAGAGAGATATTTTATGTTTTCAACTTCTGACAGAGAGCTTAAAACCTGTATGCGATTTTAATGTAAACAGTACTATCGTAGCTTAATGTATCTGGAGTATATTACAGTTGTTTTTTGCTGACGTGTCATTTCTATCTGAATGTTTATCGATTTAAGACCACGATTGCATAACACTATTTAAGTAATGGTAATGCACCTAAGGGTTTGAAGGGTAAAATTATATCAGACTATTGTACGTGTAATGTCAGAGACTCACGATTCTTCAAGTTTCCTGACATGTTTAGATTTATGAACATCAAACAGTATCATAAGGAAAACAATTAAAGTTTGTTTTGCAAAAAGCAATTAATATTAAGGACATTTATATTCTTATTAATTTTACATGTGAATATATAGATTTTCTGAATTGCAAAATACGCTAAAGGTATACTTTTTAAAAGACCATATATTTAGATGCATGACAAAATACCACCTGCCTCGCAAATAGTGTGTATATGATTCAATTTAAGTCTTTATTTGTATAGATAACTGAAAATACTGTAAATACATAAAACAAAGTCATCATCCGTTTTGCTCTCTAAGCTGCCTCTTCACACTCATGATACTTATTTTTTTGTAATGTGTGTTTCGTACAGCACTTCATATACTTGAAAATAAACGTTTGTGTATTATATTATTAAATGCAAATAATAGCGCAATCAATTGATGATTCCGTTTTGAATCCATTCTGAATTAAGACACAATCTCTACTGAGTATGATATTGAACATAAGAATTAGTGCTCCAGCTAGGATTTGAAACGGGCAGGGTGCTTTTTTAGTCAAACGGGCAATTAAGCGCGTGAAGTCATAAATAAGTTATCCCTTTGTAATTGTTTCATTAAAGTATATTTTATTTAAATGTTCCATATAACATGTACATGCATTTGCAATCACAACATTGTATTTTAAATGTATTCAACTAATTACACTGTTATAGAAAGTTAACTTATGGATTCTTCAAATACAATTTGCTGAATAATTATGTGATCAGAAAATAACACGGACAAGGTTGGGGTCCAAGCAGGCAGGGTGACACACTAGGCTGGCAGGCCTAGCTGTGTTCAGCACTGAGAATAATGAAACTTCAAAAACATGATCACGTGTTAATGCTTCTTGTCATGGGCTTATCGTTAACAGTATCCAGATTAAGTGTGCAAATCCAGATTATTTGCAAACTTATTTTTTTTATTTATTGAACAATTGTTATGAAATTTTGCATATTTGTAGGGGGCATTGTGTACATACATATAATTGAAAAAAAGAGTTAAAATGTTTTTAGAAAGTAAAGTTATTTGATAATAAAGTTGCCATCCCCCGTGGGATCGCAACGGGGTTTTGGTTCCCCCGTTAAGAATTGCAATTTTCCAACGGGAGATTTTGCCAGACGGGAGAATTTTACCTATATTTTACAAAAAATGTAATTTAAATGTTATGCTTTGTTTTCTGTTTAAATGTTTACAAATACACATGCTGAAGTCATAATTGTAAAAAATAAGTACTTAAATAAGAAAATAAAGTGTTTGTAGATTTTCTTCCCCCGTTGGAGTTTTACGGGAGCTCCCGTGAAACTCCCATTTCCATTAAACATCCGTGGGGGTTTGACGGGGGACCCCGTCAATCCCCCATTGTCAATAAAATCCAACGGGCGTTTGACGGGGGACCCCCGTCTAACTCCCATTTAAAAAGAACTCCAATGGGACTTTTACGGGGGGGGGTAGGAATCACAATTCATTTAACAGTTAATACACATAGCAATATATTACATTGTATAAAGACACCAAACTTTATTAAATAATTGATGTTTTCTTTTTAAGGTGTCGGAATCAAATAATAATTTTTGAATTTTCTTAAATCAGTACCAAAATTTACGTTGAATATAATGTCCTTTTGGTAAAAGATTAGACCCCGATATTTCTGTATAGATGAATATAAAACGTTCCGACCATAATTTTGCAACACTCACTGTATATATAAAGTGACTTGTCTCGAAAATATATTGCATTTACCTTTTGATAATCCAAACGTTGCTTTTATCCATTACTGTGATGATATATACAATCCAGAAAGACAATAAAATTGGAAGCATAATTATTGTCATTCGGAATTGTATTTTTTTTGCTGTTTATTCCCGTGTAACAGTTTTGGAGGGTTTTTTTCCTAGAAATTTAGTTTGCAAACATTTTCGGTGCAATGTCGTACCTTAGTGTACCGGTTACATTCCACAAGTTGTTTTTTTACACAAAATGCCTGAATAGGGCAGTGTGTTAGGTTCATTGTTTTGTTATTGTAGTTGTTTGTTTTTTATCTTTCACAACACCGTGCACTGGTAGCGTTATTAGCAGAGACATGCGGGAGTCTTCTTGAAACATACTGTACTGGCTAGTTTCAAATATGGGACACAACACCACTTCTCCAATAGAATCGATGATGTTTAAATACATTTGAGTTATATTTGCAGTTTCAGTTATTAACTGTTTTGTTTTCTGATAAGGATATGATATCCCAGACGTTAGTTCCTGTGCTGTCTTTTTCCCTCTAAACAAACAGACATATAACACCAAGGACTTATATCACTTTTCATTATTGTGTATAAAATACAAAATACCACACACAACTGAAATATTTGATATAACCCATATAAGCAGTATGATTTCCTTTCTAAATGTAATAAAAACTTAATTTTCAATCATGAACTAGTAGTTTCAGGAAAACAGGAAACCAAGAAAAAATGTGAAACCAACAAAGGCATAGAATTGTGAAATATGCAAGCCAGAGTTCTCGACTTATGATTGTTGAACGCTGCACTTCTATACACCACAACCTACCTTTGTTCGAAGTTTGATGTAGATGGGTCTTATTGTAATTACGTTATGACCCGGACAATAAAAAAGTGAGATAAATAAAGTAATGAAGGGGCTATAGCTATAGTTCTTGTGCACTGAACTTCTCATCAGTGAGATCTATCCATATATGCATATATGAAGTTTCATGTGAATAGGTGATATAGTTAAAGACTAATACTCCGGACAAAGTACTGGAAGCTGCCCGACCCCAGGCATGACATAATTAATCCCTTAATATGGACTCCATTGGTTATTGTCGACTCGGGTACTACTTACGTGTACCCCGGGTACTCTTAAGTATACTTACATGTACCCCGGGTACGGTAAATATACTAAATCGTACCCGGTCGATATTAGACTGTACTCGAGTTGTATTCCCGCCTAAAATCCTATGTCGTAAAACGCGCTACCGATTATCTTAAACAAACTTCTATTTTAAAAAAAACTGCCTCAACATGCTTTGTGAGTATGAGTTTCGATAATATAGAGGCCATTTTACAGAAAATTTACATAAATGTGAATATATTTAATTAAAAACAAGATGTGTTTGTGAAACACAATGTCCCCCTATATGACGTTTGACCTTGAAGGATGACCTTGACCTTGTGAAGGATGACCATGACCTTTCACCACTCAAAATGTGCAGCTCAATGAGATACACATGCATGCCAAATATCAAGTTGCTATCTTCGTGAAACACAATGTCCCCCTATATGACGTTTGACCTTGAAGGATGACCTTGACCTTGTAAAGGATGACCTTGACCTTTCACCACTCAAAATGTGAAGCTCCATGAGATACACATGCATGCCAAATATCAAGTTGCTATCTTCAATAATGCAAAAGTATTCATAAAATAAGCGATTTGGGCCACATATATTTGACCTCTGACCTTGAAGGATGACCTTGACCTTTCACCACTCAAATTGTGCAGCTCCATGAGATACACAAGCATGCCAAATATCAAATTGCTATCTTCAATATTGCAAAAGTATTTATAAAATAAGCGATTTGGGCCTCATATATTTGACCTCTGACCTTGAAGGATGACCTTGACCTTTCACCACTCAAAATGTGCAGCTCTATGAGATACACATGCATGCCAAATATCAAGTTGCTATCTTCAATAATGCAAAAGTATTCATAAAATGAGCGATTTTGGCCACATATATTTGACCTCTGACCTTAAAGGATGACCTTGACCTTTCACCACTAAAAATGTGCAGCTTCATGAGATACACAAGCATGCCAAATATGAAGTTGCTATCTTCAAAATAGCAAAAGTTATTGCAAAATGTTTAAGTTGGCGCAAACAGACAGACCAACAGACAGACCAATAGACAGGGCAAAAACAATATGTCCCCCACTACTATAGTGGGGGACATAAAAATAGCCGACAACGACCGATTCAGCTTTAAATTTCCCGCGTACGTTTTAGTATATTTACCGTACCCGGGGTACATGTAAGTATACTTAAGAGTACCCGGGGTACATGTAAGTAGTACCCGAGCCGACAATGACCAATCGAGCCTTAATATGCCCTGTATTTGACAGACATATAAAAGAGACAAATGGAAAGGATGAAAAAAACAACACAGCAGTAATTAGTTTTATCAGAGACATAGATAACTGAGATAGGCAGCTCGCCAAATATCGGCAAACTCTCGCGCATCCAGTGGTTTTGGCGAGATAGGTTTAAACGCGCAACTGTTTGACGGTTGCAACGGTAGTAAACACGCTTATCAACATTTCTAAAACTCGCTTTCGCATTCCAGTTTTTGCGATTTGAAACAAATATGTTATGTATTATTAAAATGAGAATGTATGCGGTATTATCACTCAACGGTAATGTGTCAATTAAAATAAATCACATGCCGCATTGTTTTATTAAGCGATTTTATCTGGCTCCAGTTTGAAAAAAAAACCAATGCTTACCGGTATATAAAGATGGCCTTTGTAATGAGATAAAGGATCGATAAGAATCTTACGACAAACAACTAATAATAGGTTGTTTTAATTAGGTTTTTGTTTTTCATTTTAATTGCATTTTTCAAATTTGAATAATCCGAATGCCATTTACCTGTAGTATAATTTGAATAAAGCTCTGAACAAGTTTTTCTTCTTATGGAGAGAATCTGTTCTTGGTCTGCTCTAATCTGCTGTTTGTGTTCTATGCTCTCTTAAATTACCGCTCAATTCAATGCACAATTTTACCAATAATAAATAACATTACAACCTAGAGTATATGTATAGAAATCTTCAGACCTGTATACTGTGCTATTCTCCGATATTTAGCATATCGATCAAGTTATTAAGTGACTTTTCTGTTTTTCTTCAACATGTCTTAGGCGGATTTTGTGTCATGGGGTGACGAGAATGAACATTGTGATAGTGAATTTGTTGAGGACATTAATCAGTCCGTTGTGTATGAGTGCCCAGAAAGCAAAAAGTTAATGAAAAGAACATATGGATTCCATGTGTTGTTAAAAAGCACAATCAAAACTTTAAAAGTATGTCCCCTTATGTACATTATGATAAACTAAATGAAATGTGTTCTGGCTTCTACAGAGGAGCTTATCTAACCATTTATGTGATACAGTCTCTAAGTAAACCTATGTAGTAACAATTTTAGTCTGTGCAATAAAAAAATGCATGAACATAGTTTTTACAATTTAATGATATTTCATCAAAACTTCATCATTCATAAACACATATCAATACACATGGCATAAAAAAATAAGCAATTTATTACACGTATTAAGCAAGTTGTTGATATTACAAAATTAATAACATATCGGGAGAAAACAGCTAATATTCTGCAGAGATGCAGGCAACAAACATAAAAGCATAAGAGCATTTATCGTATGGGGCAGAAAATTCATAATCACATAAGAATTTTTCATCATGGAGATTGGACTATAAATGCGACTGAGAGTGTTAACATGTTTTTACCATAGTCATGTAAGGAAAAAAGCCCCGCCCCTTGGTGGCCATGTTTTTCATGATATCATTGGGACACTCTATAGAGTGTTAAAAAGGTTTTTCGAATCCCGGACAATCGCTCCTACGGACAATCGCTCCTACGCTAAATTTGACAAGGCGGACAGTCGCTCCTACGATGTTTTGACAGGGCGGACAGTCGCTCCTACGATGTTTTGACAGGGCGGAAAGTCGCTCCTACGATGTTTTGACAGGGCGGACAGTCGCTCCTACATTATTTTGCCAACCCGGCCAATCACTCCTACATTATTTTGTCAACCCGGACAATCGCTCCTACATTATTTTTGACTCCACGGCAAAACATATTATTCGCTGATCAAAGGCTTACACCTTTAATTAACCAACAATTAAAATTGCCAACCTGTTAACAGAAAGCCAATTTAACATGAGCCGATCAATTTGATTTTAATTAATTAATTTACTTACTGACAAACTATGTTACAGTTTGTCGATTCTGTAAATATAAGGTAGTTATAAGGGCACTTTGGACAATGGTTCCTACATTATTCCTATCAGGGACATTCGTTCCGATATTACATTTATTGGAATAAGTGCCATTTTGCTAATGGAATAAACATAAAAACCGCATTAAATCAATAATTGCTATAACAAAAATGGTAGTATCAATTGATAATGACCACTTTGACACCTATGATGTGCGAACCGTGCATAAAGATTACAAAATGGCGTCACATTAAAGGGGCCTTTTCACAGATTTTGGCATGTTTTGAAGTTTGTCATTAAATGTTTTATATTGATAAATGTAAACATTAAATTTTAAAAGCTCCAGTAAAAAATCAAAAATAAAATTTAAAAAAGGAAAACAAAAGTAGCCCGCAGCAGGACTCTAAGTCAAAACGCATTAGCCAACTGAGCTATCCTGCCAAGGATACATAAGATGCGTATTTTATACCTTATATCATCGTTGTTTCACAAATTTAAACGACATCACTAGAACTTTCCGAATTATTCAATCGCTTCGCGTTGCAACGCTTAATAATTTTTAGGTTTTTAAATCGTCAAAAGATGCATATAATGACTATATTAGACCATGGCAAATGTTCAGTAATACTGTTTCCTCACAAGTATCATAACTAAACCGAAAATTTGCGAATCTGAAACAACTTTTCTCAATTTTGTCAATTTACCAAACCGTCAAAAGATCCCTTTAAAGTGAATTAAGGTTAGTAGACAATTGGCTAGGTCATTGTTTTCACATTTGACCCATTGAATGATATGACACTGAACAATTTCTTAATCGGCATTTCTATGATTATTAAAATACTGAACGATTTTTGTATGTGTTGAATTGTAATATATTGATAAAATGTTATATGTATATGTTACAATAACACAAAATAGACAAGAACAATTATACATTGAATACAAAATTCATGAAATGCAACATGCTGGCAAATTCAAATGTACAGACATTTTCGATTTCAAATTTAAATATCTGGCTTATTTCGCATTTTTCGACACAAGTTGGCAATTTTAATTGTCGGTTAATCATAGGTGTTAGCCTTTGATCGGCATACACTACATTTTGCCGTGGAGTCAAAATAATGTAGGAGCGACTGTCCGGGTTGACAAAATAATGTAGGAGCGATTGTCCGGTTGGCAAAATAATGTAGAAGCGACTGTCCGCCCTGTCAAAACATCGTAGGAGCGACTGTCCGCCTTGTCAAAACATCATAGGAGCGACTGTCCGCCCTGTCAAAACATCGTAGGAGCGACCGTCCGCCCTGTCAAATTTAGCGTAGGAGCGATTGTCTGTAGGAGCAATTGTCCGGATACCAGGTTTTTCTATCGCTATATATAGACATATAAGGAAAAATGCCCCACCCCCTGGTGCCCATGTTTTTGAACCAACCGGAACCATTTTTGAACTTGCCCAAGATATCATTTTGACAAATCTTCTCACCAAGTTTCATGATGACGGACAATAAACCGGAACAATTTTTTAACTTGTCCAAGATTTCATTTGGAAAAATGTTCTGACCAAATTTCATGAAGTTTGGACAATTAATATGGCCTCAAGATTGTTTACAAGGCAAATGTTGACGCCACACAACACGCACTCCACGACTGCCAAAAGGCGATCAAAAAAGCTCACCATTAGCACATTGTGCTCAGGTGAGCTAAAGGGCAAAAAGATAATCACTAGAAATTTATTCCCACAAAAAATGGTTCTGGGCAACTTCCTAACCATGAACATGTTCAGTAGTGTGTCCTGCTTCATTAACACATACTTTCATCCTTAAATATGTTTTGCCATGCTTGGATCTGAATGTAAAAAGCGAATGTCCAGGTCTCTAGCGTGCGTATTGACAATAAATTGCTTTGGATCACTTCGTTCAGTATGTAACACTCAACCCTGATAGGCACAGTGATCTCAACTTGACAGTCTCCAACGTCAGCTTAGTCTGGTTCTGTTGTTGACGATGACTAACCACACTGAGTTGCTTTGTCTTCATACAATGCAGTGTTGAGAGAAGCATCATCCTCAGTTCTCAGTTATGGATTCATCCTCATTGAGCAGGAAACCATCCTTAAGCGCTGTTGGGGATGATTCATCATGTCGAGATGGCTTGTGCTTCTTCTGCACCCCATAACTCAGTCACTCCCTCCTGGGCATGGCCAAACTGAAAATACAAATGAGCATATCAGATGAACACCAAATAATATGAAATGTATTATATGCTATTCTAAATTTAGATAAAACAAGAGATGTGTTCATCAGAAACACAATGCCCCCTACTGCGCCGCAATTTGACCTTTGACCTTGAAGAATGACCTTGACCTTGAACTTCCACGACTCAAAATGTGCGGATTCATGAGATACACATGCATGCCAAATATCAAGTTGCTATCTTCAATATTGCAAAAGGTATGGCCAACGTTAATTTTTTTTTCGGACGGACGGACAGACTGACATACTGACAGTTCAACTGCTATATGCCACCCTACCGGGGGCATAAAATATAAAGGCCTCATGGAATTTATAAAGAAGGCACATAAGCATGCAATTTATAATGTTTCATATTTTAATTCTTTTTCTTTCTATCAGCATTTTAACCATTTTAACCCAACAACATTCAGGCTGTTTAGTTGACTTGTTACTGCATAATGTAATAATGGCAATTTCTCCATAAGATATAACAGACTACTGCAGTTGACGGCCAGTTACCTTTAAAATAGGATTTATGTGTGTTACATGAATATTGTAACTTAAAAACTCTTCCATTATACAAAATTCCTTTTCTTGTAATAGAATGAGCTTCATTTTTATAAATTCATTGTCATATTTCATCAAATGAACACAGAAAGACAATAAACAACCAATCCACCATTTACACCACACAATAACTGGTAATAAGACAAAATGCTGTCTTATTTCCAGGTATTGTGTGGAATTTAATATTACCTGAGCTAAGACACCTTATTAAATTATCTTCCTGTATTATAAATTGATCAACAAGCACCTGTTTTAAATTAAATTCTTAGATTTAATATTCCTTGATCAATGGATTAAAATTAAATTATTAATTAAATTCTTATCTTAATTATTAAATGACTCTTGTTTCAAAACTAAATTTATAAATTAAATCATATATTAAATGATCAATTTATTAAAACTTTCCTAAACTTATAAAACTGAAGCACTTTTTTAATTAAGCACATTCTTCGATGATTTAACTACACAAAATAAACAAACCATTATTTATACTAATTTACACAAAGTAAGATTGTGAATGAGAATGAAGTCAAATTATAAATGTTTAAATTATTATAAAAAGTTGATTTAATTGGGGAGGGCTAATCTCTTATCTGGCACCATACTGTGTCTGCCATTATAACTTTGATATACATCAAATGATATACATCACCATTCGGTGGACGGACGGACTGACCGACATGTACAAAAAATCTACCCCCTCTTCTTTGAAGGGGGCATAAATATGGGAAACCATAAAACTATTGAAATCAGAAATTTGCTAATATATAAATGCATAATATATTATAGATTGATTATTAAATGAGGCATGTATTGATACGTCTTGCTAATTACAGCATTTAAACTTAGAGCAGATAATATAAAGATTTTTTAGAGAGTAAATTTTCCCCCCACAACTAAAATTTTGTACATAACATCTAACTGTATTTTTTTCTTTATCAATTGCGGATTTTAAAAATTCACTTAACTTTGTTAAAACAGAAAGAGCTTTCTCTTACATCATACATTCTCACAAGTCATATATTTGTACAAAATGCATAAACATATTTTTGGTGTTATTTTGATGCATGTGTATTGTGTATTTATTATTATGGTAGTTTGATGTTTAGCTGTATATGCTTATGTCGCAAATAAACTCGCTGTTCTGTTCTGTTAATTTTATAATATTGGGATTTATTGTGCTCGAATCAAAGTCAGGGGAAGTCTACACTGTGTATTAGCAACCTGCTGTGTTGATCACTATCTTATTAGCTCAATACACAGGCACCTGGCTACTGTACTGGAAAAATTGGATTTACTGCCAAAATAACTGATTTCATTTATTGCTAAATTGTTGCGTACCTTAAAAAAACTTCAATAAATAGTAAACGCTCTACCATTGTCTTATATTTATACCGTTTGAAAAAGTTAATGACAATTATTGCAAGCGTCCGTTTTATTTACCATTATTATTTTAAATACGCGTTCAATGGCAAATAATACAGGTAAAATCATTATTTGATGTGGATATCAGTACAGTTAATACATGTTAATAAATGTCTATATATTCTAAGCATAGCATACGCAATTGTATAATTCCGAACTAATATTATTTACTTAAATATGATCTAGCTAGAATCAACATCAACATGGATCAACATCACCGTTGTACTTTTTATTTAGTTTTCAGTAATCTGTCCTTGAAATAGAGGTAGCCTTATTAAAGACAGCGCTAAGTGTGAAAGTGGAGATTAAGAAATAAGATCTATTGCATCGCACTGGCGGTATAGCATGTAGTCTTAAATAAGACACATTTAAGACATGGATAAAATACAAATATGACACATATGAATCTTTCATTTCTTCAAAAAATAAGCACGTAGTCACATATAAATAAGACACATTTAAGACACAGAAACAATATGAATAAGACAAATTTGAATCTTTCATTTCTTAAAAAAAGCATGTGAATCTTTAGAATACAATATAAAATAACATGTATTACTGACACATTATTCTCAAACAACATGTTTAATTAAAAAAATGTATCCGTACAATACTCAATATCCTTTTACAATGAATTTAACAAGTTTTCTTTAATGACCGATTCATCAAAGAAACACAAATTCCCAACCATTAACAACATGTTCAATTAAAAAAAAAATGTTTCCGTACAATACTCAATATCCTTAAAAAATATTGCTCAAAAATCTGTTTTACTATATAACGTCTGGCATTTTTACCTATGGCATTTTTACCTGTGGCATTTTTACCAATTTACCTCTGGCATTTTTACCGCTGGCATTTTTACCACTGGCATTTTTACCTATGGCATTTTTACCTCTGGCATTTTTACCGCACACCATATAAATGGGTATCAAAAAGTAAATTTCAGTAGCGGGAAAGATATAATAGCAAATTCAATAAGTATACTGTATTGATATGACAGAAATTAAAATTCAAGTATGAAATGTGTCCACTTTATCAAATTCTAGTATTTAAATGGGTCCAGTTTATAAAACTTCTTGTATTGAAATGGGTCCACATTCTCAATGTTGTCGTATACAAATGGGTATGCTTTAAAAAAAAATCTTGTATCAAAATGGGTCTACTTTATCAGAGTTCCAGTATAAAAATGGGTCACTTTTCGCAAGTCTCAGCGGAACACCCCACCCCCCCCCCGGGTTTAATGTCTAGGTGTTTGTTACCCCTCACAGCAATTGCTAGGGAGGGGGGGGGCTACATCTTGTTCGGATTACAATAATTTTAATGTTTAAGTGGTCATTATTTTATGTTATTTTCTATTGATGCAAAGAAATACTTAAATTACTTCCCAAAATGTATAATATATTATAACGTTATGATTTTTTTGCAAACATTCCCCACACATTTTGCAACGTCAATATGGTGAAATAATCAAAAATAATATTTTCATGATATTGTTGAAAACACAATAAGAATCTTTTATTGACATACCATATATATATATCGCTCAAATCAGCCAATAAAATAAATGAAGTGTCTTTATTTGTGTCTAGCCGCAGGAAATTTTATTGGACAGTCTGTCTTACAAAGGTCAGGTAAGGTGAAAGGCTGGCTTAGACAGCTTCCATGAGAAAGTACAATTGAAACATATACATGTAACTGTTAAGCATGTGCTAATTATAGCAAAAAACAAAACCTGCATATTTAATTGGCTCTGGAGATAATCTGTCTACTGGGGTCGGTGATGTCCCCCAATAGCTTATCTTATCAGTTAATTTATAAACTGCAGTGTGATAGCTCTTATAATGAGGTGAAGCAAAATGTCTATGTCACAAAAGAATGTTACTCTCAGTTGCAACTGGGCAGACATGTGGTCAATTACTCGAAAAAAAATCAATGAAATTAATGATTTTAACTTATTTTTTAACATGATAAATGTTTTTTTTCATTGACATATTATTAATTGGTAATCTCAACCAAAGTGATCAAATTGATTACAAATGTATTAATTCATGCATTTAATAATATTTGGGCTTCTAGACCCTTTATCAACCACTGTTCATCTATAAAAAAAATCCTATTCTTATTACGGGTGTCACGATACGCTCCCCTTCATTACTATAAGTATCGCGGTACAGTGTGTACGATACAATATGTACCGGGATACGTATTGTCAGATGGAAACAACATACAAACCATTTTAAACCATTTTTTCAATTTTATTTAAAGACCTCTACATACATTCATTTCTTTAATTTGTAAAAAATGTAATTTTATTTTAAATTCATGATTACAAAATTTGTCATTTAAAAATGTGATATGAGATGATATTGGGAGAATTTCCGTTAACATTGATCCAATTACTGTGCCACATATTTTATTGATTGCTCCAATGGAATCTTTCTTGCCGCGTATTGTTACAACATCCAAACATTAAACGTTTACTTGGCGCGTTGGCGCATATGAAAAATGCTGTACCGTAACATACGCACTCGAAGGCGTATCATGCACTGTACTGAGAAGAGACTATTACGATATACCGTCCCACACAGTACCGTGACACCCTTAATTCTTATCCTATTAACTTGCACAAAAAAGAAAGATGCATAGTACTGCACGATTATTGCATTTGATGTTCATGGGCATTTAAAAAGTGCGGTCACTCATTGAACTTCTATCAGAAAGGAAAGAAAATGCCAGAGTCTCTCCACTGGTGCAGAAGTTGCATGAATTGTTTTTTCAAAATGTAACTTGTATACATGGGTTAACATGGTTCACTAAAATTCTCATGAAATCAATTATTTGACTGATTACTTAACTGTTCCCACACCTAATTAAGCTCCAACACTTATTTTTTGCATAAATGCAGATCATCAATGCAATAGACTGTATTCGGAACTCCACTAATCGTTAGGTACAATAAACTTTTTACCATTATGACCCTAGTGACACATGAATATTCTGGTACCGTACTTGCTTAGTTTGAACAAGACTATTTCCAAGCAATATTAGTCCAATACCGATGAAACTCCACCATTTTCAGCAATATTTCTAGTCTATTTGTTGCCATACCAATCAGAATTATTGACATTGGATTACAATGAATTGACATGCATAATCTCCATGTTGCCTTCTATCCATGTTTCAAGTTTCATGAAAAAATATGTAGAACTTTTAAAATTATCGCAGGATCCACTATTTTCAGCAATATTTCTAATCTATTTGTTGCCAGAGCAACCAGAATTCTTGACGTAGGAACAAAATGAAATGACGTGCATAATCTCCATATTGCCATCTATCCATAATTTCAAGTTTCATGAAAAAATATGAAGAACTTTTAAAGTTATCACAGGATCCAGAAAAGTGTGACTGACTGACTGACAGACAGAGCAAAAACCATAAGTCCCCTCCATTTTCACCTGTAGGGGGAATAACAATACGCATTCCCGTGGATCTAGGTCAATTTTATTTGTAACTCATGTAAATTAGCCAAACAACCAGTTGTAGGCAAGTTCCAAATAAGACCTATTGTTCAGACTTAATCCCTTGAAATACCCCTTGGACCGAGAGCTATCAGAGATCTACACCACTTGAGTAATTAACTACATGATAAGTTGGCAAGTATCTGATGTTGTTAATGTGTCATTTGTCTTCATGAATTGAAATTGAATCTGCTTTTTGGTCAAAAGTAATCATAATCATAAACTAATAATGAGTATTGACCTCTTGTAGTGGTAATCTATAAAATTATTATTTAAGTAATACAAAAGCTATAATTAATGATCAATCCATGATAAATGAAAAAAGTAATCAATTAATAATCATGATGATAACAGATAAACAATTATGATTACCCCATGTCTGCTACTGGCAACTTATTGAAAATATAACCCCATTTCTCAGGTAAAAAGTTTTATCAACTCATCAAATAATTATGAAATGGTTTTTGTACTAAATACTTCAGGTAAAAATGAAAGTTAGATTTAAAATTTGAGATTTGCACAACAGTAGATAGCAGCTTGTGCTTCAGTGATGTGAGACAAAAAGAAACTTTTATCAAGTATGTGCAATACCCTTAATGTTTTGAAGCATATTTAATTTGCATGAAATGTACAACTCTTTTATCTTGAAATAATTAATGAGAAAATCAGAGCTTCCCTTGACATACTTTTTTGTATCTTCATCACACCCTAGGGTGAATTAAAAAGAGACAAAACAAAAACACAATTTCTGATAGAATATTGGAAATAGTGTCACAAAGCATTTGGAGATTCTCAGAATGTTCAAAAGAAATTGTAAATACATTTTAAATGTTTATTTATGGATTATGATGAACAATTTAATGATCAATATAAAAAGTGCTTATGAAATGCTGGGAACAAATTAAAATGAATGTTGCCTGATTGAAATCCAATTGTGTTTTTTCCAGAGACTATTTATCATCTTTGATGTGAGGTGTGAGCATTTAGAAGCCCTTAAATCAATTGAAAGTCTGTCACATTGAATCTTAAATTATGAGTCTGAATATTGAATTGTGTAAAAGGTCCCTTTTTTGGGCTGGACTAAATGACTGCCAACTTATGACATTGAACAACAAGTTTTACTGTAAAGTGTCAAATGAGCAGTACAACAATTGGCCCAGTGACACCCCATTTGCACAAATATTTGTTTGGTACTTTTTCAATCATTTTTGACCCTAGCATTATAACTCCTTAGTAAACTCCTAACAACAAGTATCGTTGAAAACGATGGATGCTCCCCGATGATGCGCTTTGTCAATCTATGTGTTAATAACCACCTAAAAAAAATCTATTATTAGCCTCGGTGACCTTGACCCCAAATGACATCAAGCGTCATCAAAAGGTAGGTCTATATATGTAAGGTACCTACATGCCAAATATGTAAAAGATCAGTAAAATATTGAAGGCGCTATGAAAAACTGTAACAAAAGTGTGACGGAAAAATATATAATTAGCCTCGGTGACCTTGACATTTACCCCAGTGACCTAAAAACTCATCAAAATGTAGAGGTCCATGCAAGGTACCTACATGCCAAATATGAAAGAGATCGGTAAAGTAGTTAAGGCGGATGGCCCTATGAGAAACTGTAACAAAAGCGTGACGGAAAATCTATTATTAGCCTCGATGACCTTGACCTTGAACCCAGTGACCTCAAACCTCATCAAAAGGTAGAGGTCCATGCAAGGTACCTACATGCCAAATATGAAAGAGATCAGTAAAGTAGTGGAGGCCCTATAAGAAACTGTAACAAAAGCGTGACAGAAAATCTATTATTAGGCCTCTGTGACCTTGACCTTGAACCCAGTGACCTCAAACCACATCAAAAGGTAGAGGTCCATGCAAGGTACCTTAGACATGCCAAATATGAAAGAGATCCGTAAAGTAGTGAAGGCCCTATGAGAAACTGTAACAAAAGCGTGACAGAAAATCTATTATTAGCCTCGGCGACCTTGACCTTGAACCCAGTGACCTCAAACCTCATCAAAAGGTAGAGGTCCATGCAAGGTACCTACATGCCAAATACTAAAGAGATCGGTAAAGTGTTGAAGGCGCTATGAGAAACCGTAACAAAAGTGTGACGGAAAGAAGTAAGTAAGGAAGGAAGGAAGGACAAACTGGCCACTATATGCTCCGCCAAAATTTTATTTCGGGCAGCATAAAAATATAACACTTGTTTAACCCTTTCCCACACAAAAGCAAAGTGGAAGTGGCTATGTGCAAACAATATAACTTCAGAACAGCCTGTGAATAAAACGCAGGCTGTTCAGGTTTTATGCTGTTTGCTGCTCATCAGTATCTAAGGGTTGGAAATGAAGCCTTTCAAACTTGGATCTAGTAAGAAAGGTCTTGAATTAAATATAAGTTTCTAAGTGACTACAAATGCGTCAAAATACGTATCTAAGGGGTAAAGGGATAAACAAAAAGTAAGGATTTGTAGTAAAAAACTAAGAAGATTGCCAGTAATATTACAAACAAATAAAACTATGTATTTAAAACTGATAATATTGTCTTTGTGAAATTAATCTGCAGATTCATTAGCCGATTGTTCTCAATAATTAAATCAAATACAACTGATAGATTTACCATGCCAACACATTGTTTAAAACAATTATTATAATACTTGTTTTCCTCAATAAAAAAACAACTTATTTCGTATATATTTAAAATTAATAAAAAAACCTCAAATCTCAAGATTGTTTGACCTGGAGATAATAAGATATTTGTGTGGAGTGTGTCCTTCAGCTTATCAGTTACTGTGTTACTGATTGTAATCTAATAAACCGTGGGTGACTGTGCTCTCTAGGGGTCTAAGGTGACAAAATAAGATAAGACTGGATGCATGTATTTAAGAGGGCATAAGGCACTATTTGGATTTTTTATATTAATAAATGACATTAAATAAAAATGGAAACTAACAAACTAACAGCTCATAGATTATGGGCATTCAATAGTGGTGATATTATATTGTTAGTAAAAAACAACTGCATTAATTTATCAAAAAGAAACTTAACACATAAAATTGTCTATTTGGTATCTGAAAAATCTTTTCTTGCTGAAATTGTGATGTACACACCATCAATGCATTTGGTTACGTAATATCCCATATTTCTACGAATTCACTGATGGTATTGACACAACTTACATGTAACTGTAACAATAATAAATATTAATAATAATTATAATGCGAAAAAGTTTCCACCGTAGATTTTCATTTTCAAGTAATTGATCGCCTGATAATAAAGGCCAACTTGGTGCAGTCACACCAGCAACCAGTATTCGATTTCCATTCTGGGACCAGGGTCCATGTAAATTGTTTCGGTGGTGACAATACAATATAGGTGGAGCTTAAATTAGGTACTCTGGTTGATCCACATGGCACATGACCATGTCAACTTTAAAATATGTTTTTCAGTGAGTCAGAGATTAATGCATAGAATTAAGCTCTTAATATTGAAAATTCTTCCCACATTTTGAGTCTTAACTGCAGGAGCTCCAGGTCAACACATTGTCATAAACATGATAATACATATTCATCATCACACACTGTCATGTAATTATTCAGGTGAGGAAGGAACTAAGAAATAAAATATATGCACACATGCAGACATTTGTTCACAACCTGTGGCTTTCAAGCCTAAAAGGTGCAGCAGACGTAAACATCCTCAGGTGTGAAAAATGATGTTCAATAAATTAAAAATAATCTACAGTAGATACACTTGATTAACCACACAGACGAAATCTACAGTACTGTAACGACACTGAATTGCACTTAAGTATGTGAATCATTTCATCATTGTTCAATTAATGGATTTTTTTCAACATTTGACCAACAAAATTTTTGTTGTAGTAAATACATTCAATAACAACAACAAAAAAATCAATTATAAAAGTGGATAACATTCATAAACCCTTTCAGTGCGGGAACCGAATTTTAAAGGCCTATGCAAAACGTGGTGTCTCATCAGGATCCAAACTGTTTGCTATTCTGATAGTATTCTTTGAAAAAAAATAAAAGAAAATGCTAATTTTAGAAATTCAGCAGACGACATTTTGGCAGACGACAAATTTCCCAGCATGCAAAGGGTTAAGGGGGAAGGGGATATATTTTTGCCCAAATTTCAAGTTCCGAAAGGCAGCAAACAGTCAAATCCATTTCATCAAAACAGAAAGTGACACAAGAATGCCTATTTGTGTCAGTGTCATAACATAGCGCTAAGGCAACATGCATTGAAAATTAAACCAAAGACAAGGCCAGCTTCTTCACTTGTGAAACTATTGCCCTTGATCTTCCCCCCCCCCCCGGAAGCGAGACAATTCACCCCCAAGACAATTCACCCCGAGAAGACAATTCACCCCCTAGACATTTCACCCCTGCTCCCTAGACAATTTTTTTGGATCTTTTGCTGTTTGTTTAGGATTTAGTAATTACAAATATCTGTTTTCTAAGGATAGTTATTTGTATTCTTTTTTATTTTTATGAAGTTCTAATAAAAGCATATTAAGATGTTCTCAGAATTTCTTTCTTTTTTTCATAAAATTACTTGCAATTGAAACATAACTGTGCTTTTTATCTATTGATGTTTGTTTTTGTTATTAACAATATCTTATTATAACACTGTATTATGTGAATTGGGAATAAGACATCAAACTGGGAATGGACATCATTTTGGTGATTTTCTCAAACAAAACTATTCATTTCATGATCTACATATATTTTTGTAATACATTATCTATAATTTAAGCTTTGTGACAGGGTGGATTTCACATCAAAATGTTAGTATAGTTGTATGTAACCTGTTTTATGTGGTTACGTCTTTTGTGTAATGTACGGTATTGTTTCACGAGCTCGCGCGCCAGAACAAATATGTCAAGAGACTAGTGAACATCTGTCAACTTTAAACTTCTTTAAATTATTAGGTATCATTATACAATAGGTATGTACAAATGTGTAAATAAGTAATTACTGATTGTAATGCTGTTGCACATGCTTGTCAACTGTCATAAAGATTTATTTAAGATCAGTAATTTAACGCATTTATGAGATTAGTAATTCTTCTTTGGTTCAAGATGGTTTCTATTTAAAATCACATTTTCCTTTATTAATATGTGTGCACTTTTTAACAGCTTGCAGAGTATCATCACTTGCGGACACGGATTCGGAAGAAACGCTGCGACGCCATATTCCATAAATTTGTGAGTAAATGTGTGTTGAACTGTGTATATGTATGTATGTGTTTCACATATGTATTTGTGTTTTGAGATATGTATTTGCATGTCTAGGTCAGTCAGTCGGTCTGGTCGCCACAACATTATTCTTGATGGAAAGATATTTTATTCTGTAATTAATCTTATGTTGTAATTAGTACTAATGCATCAAATGATTGTTTCATCATTTGTTAATATATTTATCTATATATTGTTGTTATATTTGCTGTTATAAATACTTTTCATATATATCATATGATTTTACAGCAAGACAGCAATATTTATAATTATGTGTTATATGTGTGTTATTGTTTATTTGCAGGACGTTTATTGATTCCTTCTTCGGATCAGAATGATTGTATTCCTGAATTAATTTATATTTATATAACACTGAACTGAAAAGAAATAAGTAAAGAAGAACCCAAGACTTTGTGTTTTCCATTTAACCAAATAAACATTTGGAGGAAAAGTACATAAAGTTACAGCTTAATAAGAAATTTTCCATGACTTTTTCATTAACAGTGATTGAATTTGTTTCATTTAAAGTGTATTTTGAAACCGTGTCCATGCGCGGCATAGACACAGTTTCATTGCATGAGGATTTTTTGTTTAAATTAATAAAAAATCAAGTTTTGAAGTAAAATCAATTTAAATGATGCTATTATATATGCAAGTATATGTTTTAATTATAATTTGTAAAACTAGATAAATGCAACACATAAAACTGCATATTATGCACTTTTGATAAAACACAATTTATTCCCAAATTGATGTCTTATTCCCAATTCACATAATACGGTGTTTTATTAACAATATCTTATTATTGTTTTTATGTCATTAAATAATTTATTATGTGTTTATGTTTTATTTAAGATTGATTTTATTCATTAAAACAGTTTATATTTGTAAAAAGTGTATACATAAATAATAATGGTATTGGATACATTATTTAGAAATAATCTAATTGTTTTATTTGATAAGTTATGCAAGATTTCGAAATTTTTATGAAATTACTATATTTATTTTTAAAAGGGGAAATATTATAATAAAATATTTGTCACATAATCAGTCAACAAAGTAACAACACCTAAAAAACAACCTTTTTCACACCCATAAAGGTATCAATAAACAGATAATCTGTCAGGCATTTAGAGCTGATGAGGGTACTGATTATCTAATGGTAGATAAGGCTATTACTGATTGGGGTTGCTTAGAGATAAGGCTGTAGTATGGAATGAGTTAACATACTGTATGATTGAAGTGGACTTGAATTGAGTACAATTTTTGTAAAAAGTAAATTACATTTCAAAACATTTTTAAGAGGAGCATACTAGTGGTATTATAGTAGATTTAATAAATCATGAGGAATTCGTGTATAAGTAGCATTTAAAAAAATTATAACATAAAATGGTGTGAATTTGATACTGGCTTTAAAATGAATACTGATAATTGCAGACTAAAATATGTTTCAATACACAACATTACAAAACACAACTTCTATCACTAATCCTTCAATGAGAGAAAATCCAACAACTTAATGGATAATAAGAATAAAAATAATAATTTTTTTAATGAAACACTTTGGTTTATAGGCAGTTAAATAAAAATAATAATCAAAATATCAGGTGAACAACAATGGAATTTTTTAATACAATACCAGGTCTTAGAATTGCCCAGCCCAACATAATTATTTGTCAATGTGTGTAACTGAAGTCTTTGTTTATCTGTGTTGACACTTTGATAAAGCCTTGTCAGGTGTGTGAATGCTTATCATGTACCATCATGTAACTCTAATGGAACTCAAAACTCCCCATTTTTCTCATGTAACTGCGGCGTGCGTCAGGGAGAAAATTTATCGCCCATCCTCTTTTCCCTTTTCCTAAATGACCTTGGGAATTACTTAGAATCTAAAGGCCACCATGGTATAGAACTTACAAATCCAGAAAACGATATTGCTACTTTTCTCAAAATAATTGTACTATTATATGCAGACGACACAGTCTTAATTGCTGAAAATGTCCAAACACTACAAAACTGTCTGAATGACTTTGCTGATTACTGTAAAACATGGAAGTTAAATATAAATAAGGATAAAACAAAAGTAATTATTTTCGGATCAAGGCAAAATAGAAACTTCTCTTTTAAAATAGACAACACGTCTCTAGAAATTGTTAACTCATACAAATATCTAGGTGTTTTTTTAGCAAAATCTGGTAGCTTCCTAACTGCAAAGAAACATCTTGCAAAACAAGCAAGGAATGCAATGCACCTACTCTATTCAAGAATTAATAACCTTAATTTACCAATATATCTGATATTAAAACTTTTTGATAACACTATCCTGCCAATATTAACATATTCGGCAGAGGTTTGGGGCTATGAAAGCATTGATTTACTAGAGAAAATACACAATGAATTTCTGAGAAAAATTTTCAATCTAAGAAAAAGCTCCCCACTTTATATGATATACGCAGAATTCGGAAGATACCCCATAGATCTCACTATAAAATGCAGAATGATTGCATACTGGAATAGATTAATAACTGGGAAACCGGATAAATTAGCATATCTCATATATAAATACATGTTAAACCTTCCTAACTTTGAATCTAAATGGATAAAGTATGTAAAAAATATCTTCACACAAACTGGCAGAAATTACATATGGCTAAATCAAGATCAAATCCAAAATAAAAATATAAAGTACACTATAAAGGGCATATTACTTAATCAATACCAGCAAACCTGGCATACCTCACTTCAAAACTCAACAAAAGGCTTAAACTATTCAATATTTAAGGATAAGGTTGAATTAGAGAAATATTTAATCACACTAACTAAATATGAATCATCTTTATTTATTAAACTTAGAACTGGTAATCACTTTTTCCCAAATGAGACAGGTAGATGGACCAATCAAGACATAAATGAGAGAACATGCCCTCATTGTACATGCAGAGATGTGGCGGATGAATTTCACTACATGCTTATATGTTCCTTTTTTAATGAACATAGAAGGAAGTTTATAAAAAATACTACTACTGTAGAACAAATACGCTAAAATTTAAAGAATTGTTGACAACAAGGTCCTTAAAGGATTTTAAAAAATTATGTAAATTCATAAAAGTATTATTTCAAACATTAACCCGCTGATAAGTTTAACTTGGTGTATATGTTAAATTATGTTTGTTATCTTTTATGTATTTCAACAATTAAACCTCATAAGACTAATTCATATCCACAAAAAATATTACTTTAAACGCTAACACGTTGATAAATTTATTTATATAGAGAACAAAATCATGTCAAATGCAGTACTTTTTGCATTTCGTCTCAATCAATCAATTAATATTTTATAAGATGAATTAATCATCTTACATATTGGTATTACTGCATCATAGTTCATGTTGAATACCTAACTTCATTCACTACGCATGTTTAAAATATTTTTACGCATGTTTTTTCAATCTGGCAACAAATATCAATGTCACAAATTTGAAATTACTGATTTACTCATAAATGTTGTTAGCAAATTGTGATTTATATTTTAAACCTTGCACTAGCCAAATTATATGCAATGTACATGTATGTTTGTATCTCAAGCTTATTGTTAACCTTGCTGGAATATGTTTTTTAATCAATGACACTTGACACTTATTACTTATTGCAGCACTTCTACTCATCCCCCCTCTCAATAACCCATCCATGCCTTTCACCATTGATTTCATGTGCCATGTGTAAACTTACACAACTTCACAAATACATGTACAGTAAAGTACTATTTGTCATGCAATCTCACTACTGCAGGTCAAATCGACACAATTTAGTACATGATTATATAAAGCTACTTGCTGAAACAATAACATAAAGTCCTTTACTTACGAATCACATGGTCACTGACACAGGACAAACATGGGCATGGTTAATCTGGCCTGACACTAGCGATGGGCACAAGGGAGGCAACTGCGTACGGCTCATTTATTACTGAACAATTCCAGCGCGAAATCTCGTTCATAAAAATAGTGCCGATAGGGGGTCGGAATTACGTCGTTTTTAAGGTGGTTTTCGATTGGATATGGTTAAAATAACCACTAATCATATAAGTTAATACATTTATGTTCGCGGGCAAAGCACTTTCGTTTCCACACAGTTGCGTTGAAGATTAAAAGAAAGCCTCAGAAAATTTCCGAGATCGAGAAAAATAGGTAAGATACATTGCCCAGTAGAAAAATTGCTTTTATTTTGAAGGGTAATCATTCTCCTTTCCATTCATGCCACTTATTGCTTTGCAAAATGCCGTAATTCTGCTGGTTGTTGCTAATGTATGGACCCACTATTGACCCGTTTCATGAATGGCAAGATGGCCGCCGTTGTTGAATATTCATACGAAGTAAATATCAATTGTTCTTTTTTTCCTCTGTAAAGTTGCCAAAAATGTGTTGTACGTGCTAAACATCATTGGAGGATATATTTATGCCGACATTATATCGTAATGGTAGATTTCATTCGTATATCTGTAAATAGACGTTTCGATAATACAAAATACAGACTTGCACAATTCGGACAGCAAGTATTTCGGATATAGCATTAATGATACAAGATACAAGAATCTTTATTTAACGTCGGATGTGAACAACAATTCGATACAGTCACTGCATTTTAGTTATATTATGTAGATATATTATTTCTTTGATTTCAATTATTCTTTTTGCAGACATATGTTTGATACTAATAAGTCAGAGTCTCAGGATTGGGAAGAGTTTGGCTCGGAGTCTAACAGTGAGCGTTCGGAGTCTGACAGTGAGCGGTCGGAGTCTAACAGTGAGCGTTCGGAATCTGACAGTGAGCGATCGGAGTCTGACAGTGAGCGTGTATCACCGCAGCCAGGTCAATTTACACAGGACCGGGCTGCAAAAGCTGAAAAGTTGAAGCTTCCGCATCAGGTACTTGATAAAAAATAATATGCAATTTTAACCAATAAATATTTTTCTTAGTATATAAATGACATTTCAGCAGAATGACATTTTGAAACATAAACCCCATGTAATTTTATTTTATGGCAATGTATCGGTCTTTTTGAAATACATTTATTATCAACATTAATTAATCATCATGATTGTAATTCACTAATGTTTATGCATTTGAAATATATACTGTTATACTTGTAAGAAGTCAGATATCACAAAATGTAGTTTAAGAAGACAGATATCACATAATTGAGTTTAAGAAGACTGATATCACACGATAAGGAAGAGCAGTCTTTTTTTTTAATTCTAAAGCTGTAGCCTAATCTAGTCTACAATCCCTCGGAAATTTTCATAAAAAGGCTACATCCTCTCAAATTTTTTCATTATATTCATGCACTTAACCCAAAAAAAGAAACTTACACCTGGAAATTTCATTCCCCTATGACTAACATTGCGTGAGTTGTATCCCCAAATTTTGGGTTTCACACACTTTTTCCTATATAATATGAAGGCTAAGGCCCCTTCCCCCAACAGCCTTAAAAAAGCCTTGAATGGTAAAAACAATGAACCTTTAAGCTATTTTCCGTTTAAGAAAGTCCCTTCTTAAAGAAAATCCAGTTGAAGCAGAAAGTGTTGTCCCTGATAAGCCTGTGTGGACTAAACAGGCTAATATGGGATGACACTTTAGGCTCATGCATTAAGCCCCGTTTTCCCAGAGTGCAGCTCAAATGTTCATTTACATGTTACAGAGTACCGCAAGAAGCTGCCGTTTGTGAATGCGCCACGATAGAGGAGATTGAGGCAAAGAAGCTGAAGGCAGCGGGGGGAAAAGAGAAGAAATCAGGAAGAAATCGCCATAGGCGATAACTGAAAATAAGTTTTTTTAAACCATTGGATAGGTTTGTTAGTCACCTATCGTAGGAAAAATACTTACAGATACATTGAAGTTCAAATAACTAGTGTTAGGTCTTATTTAAATAAGAAGAATTTTGGTTTTTGAACCTATTTAATGAAGCAAATGATTTTACTTTTGTTAAACATGTGTGACAGTGAACTATTGTCTTCATGTTAACCTTATTTAAGTATTGGCTGTTTTTCTTGTGGTGTATTTATAATTTGAGGACTTATTTTACCTAATGGACAATTTATTTTAATTGAGTGAACAACATATAAAACTTGTCAAAACTATTGAAAGCCCCCATAAGAATTTCATTGTTTTGTTGTGACCACTATGTCTGCTCGTGACACTGTCGGTCTGACATGTGAGAGTGCAGTTGAAGTAAAATGATTCATCAATCATCACTTATGAAAAATTTCAATCTTTGGGATTAGTTTTTGCCTATATGCTACCTTTGACTGACAAAAAAACCAACATCAACAATGTTTTTTTTTTTATTTGAACAACTCGTCATCGTGATTGGGAGGCATGTGTCATTTTAATTCATCATTATGTAATGTCGGGTAATCGGACATTTCACAAGTATTTATATATTGTGTATGCACAACAAATATAAATTGTGTCAACAAATTATGTGTTAGTTCACCATTAGTTATCATTGAAAATAAAACCTTAAAAAAGCTGCAGAGTTGTTGTTGATAGCAGTAAAGACAAAGGCTATTCACGCACATAAATATATATTTGTATGCCCCCTTTTATTTTGCCATAAACTGTGCAGTAAAAAGTGCAAAACCAATAAAAAATATGTGTTATTAATATGTTCTAATGTGTTTTATATCTAAAAAGGCATTCACATAGATAAAAATAGCTTAAAAATGGCCAAAACAGCTGATTAAATGCAAATGTCAGTTGTTTGCTGGCAATGAACCAGATTTTTGGCAGAAAAAACTGCAGAAAAATTCACCTATTTTTTTACGTGTTTTAAAAAAATCATAAAAAATCTATTTTTCATCCAAATAAAAAAAAAGACATCATTATGTTTGTTTTAAGTAGTATAACATCAATGCCAAATATCATTCAAATATTCCCATTAAAAAAATCATTGCCTCTTGCTACTGACACAACATCGGTCAATGTCACGTGAATGAGTCACTTCACATTTGATCATTACTTAATTTAAACACACCAGTTAATCCCAAGTAGAATTACATTAACAGACAATTTCGGTCTACAAAATGTAAATCTATACGTCACTTTTGAAAGTTTAGTTAATATGCGATTTATAAATGAAACACTCTCCACGATTATTCTACAGAGGAAACAGTGAAAACACAAACAATACGCACATTTCTGACCTAATTCCAGGGTTTACACACAGATCAGCGAAGCGCTGCAGACAAAAATAAATTAACCAATCAAATTCACCGGGTTTTAAATAGAACCGAATGGAAAAACCATAACTATAGTCTGCATCAGTAATCCATGTAAACAAACAGGTTATTCAGGCCAAAGGAATAAAAAATGTTTATTTCTCAGGTCAACATCATCATTCCCCCACTCAATTCAAAATGTATGTCTCATATCTTTTTTCATCTCCACTTCTCTTTCTCTTTTCTATTTTCTATGTAAAGTTTAACACCATGTCACAATTGTTAATAACTCTTTGTAAAAGATGCATTGTCACTGTATACTCATGTGTCACTATATTTGTGATTTGAGCTTAATAAAGGTTATGTTGTTGTTGTTGCTTGATTGTAATACCCATTAATAGCACGCTTCCAACCAGATTAAATTTCCTTTCTTTAATTAAGGTTTTCTTATCAATTAAACCATAATATTTTATTAAATAAATTATCCCATCTAACATGAATAAATAAGTAATTGTCATAATGTAAAATTCTAAGAATTAAATGAAACTAATTAATCAACTTCAATATTTGACAAAGTTCTCAAATAATAAAATAGCAGTAAACCTAATAATATTATTAAAATTTAAATCCAATGCACAAATATTATAAATACAAAATACTTAATTTGTTTCAATTTTATATGTTGTAACACAGTTTATAGAAAAAAACATTGGTTGGATTGCATTTGACAAAAACACTATTTCATCTTTCATTTACATACTACATTTATTATCTTCACATCAAAATTGTGCTACAAAGTCAAAATTATAACCCCAAACATCTGTTCACAACTTATTTTTAAATATGACAAAAGCAAATGACAATACAATATCATATAAAAAATATGGCAGTGAATTGTCTTGGGGGTGTATTGTCCAAGCAAATCAAATTCTGGAGTGAATTGTCCAGGGGATGAATTGTCTTTGGGGTGAATTGTCTGACACCCTTTCCCCCACCCACCTACTTTTTAATGAAAAATTGAGAAATTTTACCCATTTCATGGCATGCAAAGTACATTCAAACAGAATGCAATTCTAGTTTTGGCTACATTACTCATTAATTTCAACCATGTGCTGTGCTTATTTACCTACAAGTCTTTAGATTTTTCACAATTTACCTTTAAAGTTCTGTTCTGTTTCTGCAGCGTGAAATATTGACCTTCGCAAAAACCTCCTTTTTGGAGATCCAAAATATCCTTGCAAGGGAGCTGTCGCTAGTTTCAATGTTTTTTTTTTACAATATTTTGAGACATTCTTTCTTAAACCTAACACATGAAATACCTTTTATAAATTGCTAATCGATTTTTAAAGACCATAGGTTACCCATACCCTAAAGATATGTAATTTTTCCCCCTTTCACTGATATGTGCTCGGTTAGTTGCAATAATCCAACTCCCAGCTATTGACCCTCCGGGTTGCTGGGAGTTGCAACTGCTTACGGCATTTTCCATGTCAAGTCCCCCGCCAAGAATCCGGGCGGCAGTTTAATCCAAAATATTAGTCATATAAACTATGTTTTGGCATTAATAAACACAAATAGATCGTAAATATATCCATAATGCGCAAATAAAAACAACTTACATGATATGTAATATTCGCATAATATTGATTTTAATCCAAAGTTTCAGACTCGTCAACGGTTCTTTTAAATGTATATGGTTTTGCAATGGACAAAGCCGGGTATTCCGATTAATTCCAAATTGAAAATACGCTATAGACCATCTCCGGAATCATTGGCGAGATGAATCTTGTGTCTAATCTACCAATCGTAATCAACGGACTATCTCCGGAACATCCGTAAGATAGATCGAATCGTAAATTCAAAACTTCGGCTTTCGGTTTGATTACGGGTTTTGTATTAAGTTTTTATTTTGAGTATTTCTCCACAATTCACTCGCAAATTGATATCGGTAATAACAGGTATCAAGTTTGTAACGATGTATTAGGTTTATTAAACTCGATTTTATAGACATACGCGAGACATATTTTTTTACACGAAAAAATAGGTTACAAGGAAGAACTCTGAGCTGTACGTATGTACTTTATAAAAGCTCAGAGCATTCAAGAAGAACTATGTGCTCGGTACGACTAAAGAGCGTATATGTCTATGTAGTGTCTATCGCAACCGTTGTTTACTTTTGGTGTTTTCACTTCATATACACTTATATTTGTTAATGCAGCATCAACATACTACAACAATATCCCGGAAAGAGAAAAATAATGCATTTGAATATCAACCGTAGTTTCGTTTTGACAACTGACGACATACAAGATTCGATTTACGAAGTGAATCTAAATCTAGTTTTAGTGCAGATTCGTTCATACGACACAAATACACTATTTTGTTTTACGGATCATTTCGGATTAGAGGACTTGGTGAGTCATGTAAAATATCGATTATAATATATACTTTTTATAAACAACTGGCAGCAAGATGAGTTGCAGATAATTCGTCAGTAACCACATTTAAACTAACTCTTTTGACCTGTTAATTATGTTCAGCTCAATTCAACAGTGAAACATGCCCATAATATCACTTTAATTGTTAATTTGGAATTGTAATAATAAACCATATGTCACCTAATCAGTCAAGAAAGTAACAATACCTGAAAACACCATATCCTATTTCCCACCCCTAAAATTACAATAAACAGCTAATCTGTCAGTCATTCAGAGCTGATGAGGGTACTGATAATCGAGGGGTAGATAAGGCTATTACTGATAGGGGTTGCCTAGAAATAAGGCTGTAGTATGGGATACTTAAATAAATATTTTAATTTGTCATGCTTTACAATTTAATATTTAATTAATTAATGTAGAACTGTAACTCATGTTCAAATTTTAATAATGCCGGGCAATTTTATTAAATTATTAATTAAATACACATTTGATTCTGTAAAATTGTATTATGACTGATTATTATTGTAAAATTAATAATCTTTGCGTACAAAAATGTTTCAATACATGTAGGTATGATAATCATATATACTCGGTTTATATGATACTAAGCTATACGTATTTGTACTCACGTTAACATTATTGTTATACGTTTTTTACTTATAATTGTGTGCGCAATAAGTTTTCCATAGGTAACGGGATCTTCATTAATAGTTTTATGACAAATATTAAATTCTTAATAATTCATAGTTCTATCAGTCTTTATGTCCTATTCATTAAATTACAATATTAGTGTACATATTGTAAATCTTTGATAATGTGTGTAAATATTGAAATAAATATTAAAATAAAAGTATATATATGTATGTCTACTTGTGTACATATTGTACAGCTTTGATACTGTATGTAAAGATTGAAATAAATATTAAAATAAAAGTATATAGATGAATGTCTACTTGTGTACATGATAAAGCTTTGACAATGTGTGTTTCAAATATTTTAATAAAAATAATAGTTTAAAAAATATATTTTAAAAAGTACTTTTACTGTCTGTTATAATGTGCCGATAATGTAACCTGGTGTAAACACAATTTGTTAAAAAAATGTGTTATTTTGTGAAAATATTGCAATAAAAAGTATTGAACTAAACTCTGAAAGTATTTCTCATTTGTGTTTATGCATAAATAACTCATTCAGAACCCATCAACACATCAATAGTTTCACTAGCGTGCGAGTTGACTTTTAGGTACGAGTTGACTTCCGTGCGAGTTGACCAAACAACGTGCGAGTTGACTACCGTGCGAGTTGACTAAGGTACGAGTTGACTGTAAACCTTGTTTTGTGGAGTCGTCGTGGTTATTGTTGGTTGTGTGTAGCCTAAAACAATGTTCATATTCGCGAACATGACTTTAGAGTTCGAAACATGATAATGGCTAAAGAATTGATCTATTTATGTTAACAGTCTTAATTATATTTTACATTAAACTGTAATTTGTTGATAAAAACATTGCAGAAAAAGCATCAATATTGCAAATATTCGATCATATTCGCTCGTTTCGTTCATATTCGCGAAAATGAGTCATATACGCATTATAGACGGACCCAAAATTTCGAGCAAAAAACTTCAAAAACTGTTAAACGGGAATAAACAACACAATAATACAATTCCGAATGACAATAAGTATGTTTCCAATGTTATTGTCTTTCTGGATTGTATTTATCATCACAAAAATGGATAAAAGCAACGTTTGGATTATCAAAAGGTAAATGTAATATATTTTCGAGATTAGTCACTTTATTATTTATACAGTCTTTCAAAATTATGGAACGTTTTAAATTCATCTTTCCAGAAATAGCAATATGTGGGTCTAATCTCTTTCAAAAGGACATTTTATTCAACGTAACGTACCGAGTTAAGAAAATTCAAAAATTATAAATTGATTTTGACACCTTAAAAAGAAAACATCAATTATTTAATAAAGTTTGGTGTCTTTTACTCTTTATACAATAGAATATATTGCAATGGGTATAAACTGTTTATTGAAGTCTGATCCCCCCCTCCCTTCTCTGGTCAAACACCCATTGGAGTTCTTTATAAATTGGAGTAAGACGGGGATCCCCCGTCAAACTCCCATTGGGGTTTAATTTAAATGGGTGTTTGCCGGGGTCCCCCGTGAAAACTCCGTTGGAGTTTTATGGATATGGGAGTTTCACGGGATCCCCCGTCAAAACTCCACGGGAGAAGAAAATCTACAAACACTTTATTTTCTTATTAAAGTACATATTTCTTACAATTATAACTTAAACATGTGTATTTGTAAACATTGAAACAGAAAACAAAGCATAATATTTAAATTACATTTTTTGTAAAATATAGGTAAAATTCTCCCGTCTGGAAAAATCTTCCGTTGGAAAATTGCAATTCTTAACGGGGGAGCCAAAACCCCGTTGGGATCCAACGGGGGATGGCAACTTTATCATCAAATAACTCTACTTTCCAAAAACATTTTTACTCTTTTTTTTCAATTATATGTATGTACTCAATGCCCCCTACAAATATGCAAAATTTCATAACAATTGTTCAATAAATAAAAAAAATAAGTTTGCAAATAATCTGGATTTGCAAACTTAATCTGGATACTGTTCGTTTATAAATGGCAAGTCACCAGTTGCTTACAAAATACAGGTTATTTACAAAACAATTCTAAGAGTAAAAATAATCAAAAGCTGGGGTCACTACTTTGGGAAGTCAAAGCAGAGCATCGAAACTTAAACAATGTTTAAGGCTTCATGTAGCAGAACCTTACTCTTGACCCGTAATTAATCACAACACATACATGTGTAGAATACCATCAAATGTACCTTGGTGGTAGATGCTAAACGTGTACACTTAATATTTTTACAGAATTGATATCAATGTACTAACTTTGCTCTAGAAATGTGTTGTTTGCATTTTAGGTCAGAAATGTATAAAAAATGTTTTATTTAAGAAAACAGTTTGGTGTAATAATATGCTAGACCGTTTTTGATTTGCGAAAACAAAATTTATATCTGAAGATTAATAGTACTGCTACAAACAAAGTCGTACCGGTTACATAAAATAGTGTTTTCATTATGTTTTCAGGCTTTATTGATAGATTGCATTCAGTTTATACATGAATTATCAAAAAGGTTTCAATGGCAGTAAAAACTTCAGAGAAATGTACATCATATTTTTATTTGTTACATTTCAAGCTCACCTAAGCACACTGTGCTCATGGTTAGCTTTTGGGATCAACTTTTGTCTGTCGTGCGTCTTCAACATTTTGCCTTCCAGCAGCTGGAGTTTCACTTCTTTATATTGTTAACAATCTAGAGGCCACACTAGTTTTCAGATCTTCATTAAACATGGTCCAAATATTTATCCAATGATATCTTGGTCGATTTTAAACTGGATCATATAAGGTCAAAAACTAGGTTACTAGGTCAAATTAAAGATAAAGCTTGTATACAATGTAGAAGTCGCATTTATTGTCCAATCTTCATGAAACTTGGTCAGAACATTTAATAATGTCTCAGATGAATTCAGAAACGGTTCTTGTTTATTGAAAAACATGGCAACCATTTCGCGGGGCAGTATTCATTATATGTCTATAGTAAAACCTTGTTAACTTTCTAGAAGTCACATTTACGGTCCAATCATCATGGAACTTGTCAACTTGTTCTAATGATAGCTCAGTTGATTTTGAAAATAGAAATATGTTTGACAGGGGGCGGGGACGTTTTCATAATATGGCTATTGTAAATTGTGTGACCTCTTTAGGAGTTACAATTATGGTCAAATCTTCATAAAACATGGCCAGAATATTTGTTCTTATAATTACTAGGCTAAGTTCTTAAATGGTTATGGTTCGGTGAAAAATATGGTTGCCAGGGGACTGGGAAGTTTCCCTTTTGTGACTATATTTGAACCTTTTTAACACTCTAGTTGTAATGAGGATGTTGGGGCACAATCATTCTGATGATTATGATGATGATGATACAGATGAATCTTACTTGCAATTTCATTAACTTATCTATCTCTCTTTAAAACTCATGTATACCTTGGATTGTTGCAGTACACAAGTGTTGATTAATGTTTTCTTTAATAACAATGTGATTATTGTGTAACAGGTGTACAGCTCCCTTGAAATTAGCCGCATTTAACTAGGCTCTCACATCAAAGACCATTTATAAGACTGCTAATACAGTTTGCAGTCAGTAAGTAGTTTGTGTATTATTATCAAAGACTTGTGATTTTAACATGTTGTATTGTTATTAAATTGTTAATATCATTGTAAGATGAGTCTGAAAATTGTTCTGCTAGTTTAAAAAAAACTACAGGCTTTCCTTACCATGCTTAGACAAACCTGACCGATTAATTCACAAGTCCTACCTGCAATATCTCAAACAAAACAAACATGCCTGTATCATCATCTACCACATTAATGCCAGTGTATTTTGTTTCTACAGCATGAACCATTTACCTAATCATGATGATGTCAGCTTCTTGATGAGTTGTGTTAAAATCATTTCGATGGATTAAGACCATTTTATATATTTCAATATCATGGTCTCCTGTAACGCATACCGTGTGTGTTTGAGTGCACAAGGTGTGCAATTCTTTATTCGTCCATACATCTTTTCAAATCAGAGAGATCAGATGTTGTGTGTTCTCAGTGACACCTAGTATTACATTCTGTGATGGTACTGACATATCACCTTTTAGTTAATTCACCCTTTATATATTAGAGTGTCTTACTTTCCTTGCCGTGCGTTTGGTGCTGAACACCATATATCAGTCACGCACTAATTAGGAAAAACATTTCTTCAGTTGTTGTCTAATTTAAGACGTAAAGTTGTCAGGTATGTTTCCGTCTATTGGTCAGTGACTGACACGCAGGACAACACATCAATCAATTACTTAACATGTGAAATTGTTTACTTAGCACCTTATTGGAATTTTCCTCCTCTAAGTGCCTCTGTTTTAATAAACATAGCAGTAGTAACTGGTGCCATATATGGCTCAGTATATGGTGAATGCCAACTTCCATACAATTAGCTTGTAAGCCAAAGAATCGTTTATCAATTAGATTAGTGGAATACACTTTGGTGTCTGAAACCCTAATGTTATGTCTAGACACAACGTGGGATTAATTATAAGATAGTGACCTAAACATTTTCCGTTCATGAGTTTTTTAATTATGTCGTTTTTGTTTCACCAATTTCTTTTGCTTGATCAACAAAGGCAGACTTTGATGCTATTTTTCGAGTCGGAATTTTCACAAGACTGGGTAGATGCTTGCTTTGGATCAATCTAACCTGTACATTATGTCAACATTCTCCGAAAACTTTAGCCTGAGCATCTTCCCTAATTCTCCCCGTTTTAAGCTCGGCGTTTTCGGAGAAAACCCGAGGTATTGTCATAGCCAGCTCGTCGTGTCGCCCGCAGTCCGCCGTCCGACGTCCGCCGTCCGCGTCGTGCTAAAACCTTAACATTTTGTTAAGGTTGTTAACATTGGCTCTAAAATCAAATTGCTTCCACCTACAACTTTGAAACTTCATATGTAGATGCACTTTGATGAGTTCTACACGCCACACCCATTTTTGGGTCACTAGGTCAAAGGTCAAGGTCACTGTGACTTTAAAAAAAATATTCTGACAAGCTTTTATATATTTAAAACTGCACCCGTAGCCGAGCGTGGCACCCGTTATGCGGTGCCGTTGTTGTTCTTTGTGTTGCAAATTGATGTTCACTAAACTGGTACATCTAATGTCGTTAAGATCTTATTTCATCCTGCTTCAAGAATGCAAGCTTAAACTTCAAACCATGAGATGTTCAGGTTCAAGTGTTGAAGTTCTAATCCTCTTCTTACCATGGCGATATCTCATAACAGTTGTGTCTTTCAACATGTCGCTCCATATGGCATTTCATACCTCTTGCTTTAAAATTTTGTCTTGTGCGCGTTCACGTATTTTCTTCATTGACCTTATATAATTAATACCGAATCGCGCGTTGTTTGAGTTTGTATAGTAAAAATGCATTATGGTCATATGAGCTTAACTAAAACCAAGTGGAGCAGTAAACAACCTTCTCATTCTGCTCGAAGATTTATTATGATAAGGAATACGGTTTTAATCAAGCAATCAACACACCATTTAGACGTACGACTAGCAGAAGCTAGTTTGTTAAGATGCATTATTAAATCGTAAAATGTATGAAAAGTATTTTCAGTAAATACCTTGCATATTTGCATGAGGGTATAAGGAGGTCTGAGTGAAATAAGTAGTACCAGTTTAGTGGACATGCATTTGCAACCCAATAAATCTTGTCAAAATTAAAAGACTGTTCACTCAACAAGCTCTTCCATCCCACTATTAGCCGGCATGGTTCCCATTGACCTCACACGACTAATCAGAACGTGCACACTACATGAACGTTATATTACATCCTGAAACTGCCCGCAACCCACGCCCACGTGCATGCGCGCTCGCCTCGCCGCTTGGAAGAGCCATCCTGTTTCCTGTACAGGAGGCTCACAGTTGCATTTTAAATTTGACATAAGTATCCACAATTTTAGTTATACAATTTCACGACTGTTGGGTAATAAAATGGTATTGGAATTTAAAACACTTTGTGATGTTGTTTGTCTAACCACTGGCTCTACATTTATTGATAGAGCTGAATAAACACTCAACAATATTATTTTTTTCAAATCGTTGGCAGAAACAATAATGGTGTTGTAAACTGTTATTTACTATATTCGCAACATGTAAATTATTTGAGCTAAACGAATATACGTACATGATGTTCGCACCAAGTGTTAAATCTAGTATGCGAAACATGTGTATGTTAAATATGTCTTCTTAAGTGTGTTGTCTTTGATAACTTCATGTAAAGGTCATAATACATTTAAGTTGTATTATGGATACAAGTTAATGTGCCTTACACAATTCCATATAAAGACAATAATTCCAGTTTTGATTGCCTGAAATTCAGATCCAATTAATTGTGATGAATGTTTAACTGCAATCATTTGTATAAGCGACCATATTTGCAGCCATTGTTGGTATAATCTTGGATATTATTTTGATCAATTAACTCCCAAGCCATAAAGCATCATAACATCATTCTATTTAGGTTAAAAGATGCTAAATAATTAGTAAAGTCATAATTATTTAACAATATAGGGCACACATGTTGAAACGACGTCCATCTTGAACGCCATCTTCCAAATCTCAGGACCCTTAATTAAACCAGACCGGGATTCTGATTCTTGATCTGGGATATTTTTCCAACCGTAAATCGATTTAACATTTACTATTCATCTCAATAACGGATTTATGCCATATTCTAACGGATTAGCTATGTGTTGTTGCTGGTGCAATTATACGCTACTATGGCGGTGGTTTACACATCGTTTTATCTGTGTCAATACGTTTTGTTCGAACGTTTTAACGAATTGTATACTCATTTCACACATAATGGATTTGTTAAATAATTGTCTTGGCGTGTTGGTAAATATTGTACAGTCACCATTTATGCTACGTTTTGCGCTCAAAGTCGTCACTCTATTGCACATGTTCAAAGGAACAGTGCATGTTGACAATTACTGCTAAACTCAATATTATAGCCCTTTGTCCAAAATGTTAAATGCATTATATGTGTTATTTTCCAATAAACATTATGTATGTAAACGTTATTTCAGATAACAACGAATGCGCGCCCGACCCGTGTAAAAATGGCGCTACGTGCAGCAACCTTCAGAATTCGTACTCATGCACGTGTGTACCTCCCTGGAAGGGAAATAACTGTGACAAGGGTAGGGTATACTTGTAGATTTGTTTTGATATAGGAGATAATTGCATTGTTTTTATATTACATACATACGCAGACAATTACATGCTTATGTTCAAAACATTTCATATAGTACCATAAATTCAGTAATTGCACTTTTTATGACGGGATTAGCATTAACATTTTCAATAAATAATAGTCACATTTTCTTGCTCGTTGTATAACGGCCGATAAACAAGGGCTGTTGAAATATAAATTCGACAAACCAGAATAATCCATATGTTGAAAATTATGTTTGCATAATGAATTAAAATGAATTTCAAGAATTAAAAGCTAATAGAGATCATTTGTAAATGCATTTTTCTTTGAGTCTTCAAAATGCTTATTAAATGTTATTTCAGCATGTTATATAACTTACAGTTACAGAGTGTGGCGGGGTCCGGACAGATCCATTTGGCGTCATTACGAGCCCCAACTATCCACAGGATTACGAAGACTACACTGATTGTACCTGGTTAATCAACGCACCGGAGGGCAGACGGATCAATGTGAATACCCAACATTTAATCAGTGTTCAATCAACCAGCAACATGTATACTTTTTAATTAATCTGTGTATGGATCTCTAAAAAGAAATAGGATAATATTGTCATTACGTTTGACATTAAAGAAAGATCAAATATGATTCACTGTACAGTGTTACATGTTCAGGTATTAAGTAAAATATGTTATTCAAGCTACAATATGTTTTATAGGTACAAAGTTTTATCACAATACTTTTCCGCTAAATTACGTGTCTTTTGTGTTTTCAGGTAAACTTTACCGACTTTCGACTTGAGAGCTGCGACTACTGCGAATGTGACTACTTGGAGCTTTTCAACGGACCTAACGCCTCCTTGCCGTCAATCGGCAAGTTCTGCGGGACAGCTCAACCTATTGGATTCCAGTCGCAGTCGAACTCTGTCCGCATTGTATTATTCACAAACAACCACACTACTCGTAAGGGGTTCAGACTAAATTACACATTCTCCACACAAGGTAGGAATCATTTGAAGAATGCTCCCTTGTGTGTGTCGATTTGAAAGAACTTTCTAAATGTTATAAATCAAAATATGCCCTTCTTCAGATCTTTTAAACCAGAGCACTTTCTTTTTTTACCATTATTTTGCTTATATTTATTTCTTTAACTGTATAAGCACATATCCATTGCATCGCTCTTTGCGAGATTTATATCCATTTCGCCGCGGCACTTGATTTTCCAGTCATGTTGCCGCGACGCTTGAACATTTTAGAAGCCCTTGCTAGCTCTGATCCGAATTATGTCTGCATTTTGCCAACGACAAATCCAAACACCCACGCGATATCAGCTGTGTTTGAATAAGGAGCTTAGATAAGACGCGAGCACGGTTTACGAATTTATAGGGGTTAATGATGGTGTTTGTCCCCTAATAATGGTCGATAGTGATCGAATATCATCGGTACACGTGATCAATGAGCAATTAAATGTATGATCTTTTTTTTAAATTGTAACGACTATTTCAGCAATGTTATAAAAATAAACAGCCACTGTTGTTTATTGCGGAAGTGCGTAATTGAAAAACAGAACAGAACATGGGTTTAATTATGACTTGCAAAATGTACATCTTCAATACAACAAAACAGCATGATAAAGAAGATTCATGTCAAGTTAATCATATATTTCCAGTAGAATAAGGTATACATCATCAAAAATTATATATGCATAAGCATAGTTTTGCCATCTTGTATTTACCTAACATTTTGTTGTTGCATCATGTGTTATATGCATATGTTTAAACTTTTTCAAACACGTTGTTAGTCCATAAAAGTATTTCCAAAAATGTGTTATTCCGTTTTGAAATCCGAAACGCATTTTCGAATTGTGTTAATGCAATGTTAACAAATTCTATTTACACATTATCATTACTCCCGAATGTCGGGTAAATATTTTGTCCTGATTAAAAACAGGTCAAAGTTGTGCATCATGTCCTCGAATCATCCTCACGAAAAGGATGGGCTTTATTACTCGATTACTAAATAAAAATGTTGAACGTTGAGATCTTTACTTTTTGTTGCACGATTTTCTTTTTTAAAATAAATTCCTGAAACCCTTTTCTCTACATTAAAACATATATTTATGCTGTATTTACGTTGTTACAATTGTTGAGATAAATCGCTATTGATATGTGACAGCAACAGCAGAAACAACAGCGACAATACGTTCTACTATAATAACAACAAAACAGCATCAAGAAAAAGAGCAACAAAAACGTCTACTATTGTTCGATAGTTTAAACATATATGTTTAATATGGGTAACACTCGCGATTCCGTTTCCTGGGACTCAAACCAGTATTTGGTGTCTTTGAGAGAGATTTAAAGAACGCTCACACAGTAGGGATCGAACCCTTTATCTCTCGGTCGCTAGGCGGACAACATATCAAATACGCCACGGCAACCTGTTTACAACTACTATTGCTATAAGTACTACTGCTTTTACTATTGCTGATACTACTATTTTTATCTTTATTTAATTCGATTTTATGATATGAACTCACATAGTTTAGAAAGTTGTTGATTATTAACACATCAATTACGTTTTATCATCAATTCTATAGCCGATGAAGGTGAAGAGCAATCATCGACAATTATATGGATTGCAACGACGTTGGGACTATTTCTGCTAATAGTTGGCTTCACCACCACTGCTTGTTTGTGTATCCGAAGGAAGAAAAGTAAGCATATAAATAAATGTGCTGTATCCTATGTTCTGATATTTTGTCAACAATAAGGGATTGGACTTGTTTTTATTTAACTGCATCATGCATTAAAAATTCTTATGCTGCTCTTGTAAATTATAACCATTGCGATAATAAATTAACATTATATGAGCCTATTACGCCATTTTATTGTTTCCAATTTGAACCGCGATTCTATAATATTTAGATAGCAGAATTTTTTGTTAAAAATGACACTCAGACTTAATATAGAAAAAAATGATCTAACTTAGTAAAGATATTTTTTATATCAAATACAGAGAAGAGTGCCCAAAAAGCCGTTCAGCTGTAAGTACATACGTTTCAAACACATTACTCACCAATTAGGAGATTTAAACATATAATATAACTGAAGTTTGAATAGAAAGTGGTAAAATTTGTATTGAGATTTCCGTTATCGATAATATTTTGAAGTTGCAATATATATTCATAACGGCGTTATTTAATGTTTAGGAATGAACTAAACCCATCGGATATTCCACTAGGTGAGTTCTTGATATCATTTGAATACCAAGCCATATTAAGTACACAGTAAGCCATACGGCATTTATAACATTATATATACTTCAACTTATTTTGTGCAAATGGACGTTTACGCAATTGGTTCGCTTTATTAACCGTTCACATAATTGTATACATAGTGTTATTGAAACACACATTTGTTAACTCCTATGATATAATTAACCCTTAACAATCATTAATTGACAACTGTGATATATTTTATTTGCAGAATTGATAGACAGCAACAGTGGTAATTATGATGTCATGCCCGACGACAATAATGACGACAACAGCAGTAATTATGATGTCTTGCCCAACGACAATAATGACGACAACACCGATCATTATGATGTATTGCCCGACGACGGCCATGACGACTGTATCGTTCCGTATGCAGTCGTCCCTTTGGGCATTACAGAGCATGATGCGACACCAATGTGCACATCTCTCCAGGTTTGTTGTTCGATTTTAATTGATGCTTCTAGTTGACGCATATATATTTAATGTTCCTCTTACATTTAATTGTATCAATTTATCATACAATTTTTGATCTGCTAATTGTCAAAAATAACTTAAGATACAAGCAATGGTATTCCTGATCTTGTTTGGATTGCCAAACGTATATGTTAACTATAACAATTTCATGCCAATTATTTGGAAGCCTAATAAGGTATATACATAAATAATCACAACAGCCGATGAATTGACAACAGTTTGACAGACAACGCTTATAAACATACAAACATACAATTATAAAAGTAATAAACTGTTCACTGCTAATTGTGACTTGTGCGATCGGCATGCCTTGAAAACATTTTAACCCAAATGGTTTCCATTTGCCGGTCCAAGGCAGTCCAAAGCAGTGCAATAAATTGTTATCATTTTAGGCTTTAGGCTTTTTTTGTTTTGTTGTCTTACTGCGTGTGTTGAAATGGAAATTGGTAGCTTGCCGTAGACAGGCGTATGATCGAAATGCTCTCTTTTCTAGTGATGTCTTAAGGGTTACATTATTCCTCTATTTTTTTAATTACACCACAGATAACAGATGATTATCTGCACGCTTGTTATCGAGAATCCAGCTACATGATCCCAACATCATCGTATGTATTGGGCCGAATATGTGAGAGCGAAACTTCAGTTAAGACAAATTCTACAGTGGCCGAAGAACTAGCCAATGCCGCTACATCGGAGACAAAGTACAAAGCGTCCGAAGACGGATAAATGTCACTAAAGAAATCACAACTAACGCTATCGCCGAAAAACTGTTTGATTACGTTGAAAGTGAGGACAACTTTGAAGCGGAGACACATTACACCGGCGCCAAACAGCAGAAAAATGATGAAAGTGGCCAAAAAAAATTACGCAGACTTTGAATGTTTGGAGAATGACACTGAAGGGGAGAACAACAAAGATCCGGAATCAAGGAGTACGTTTTTGTATTAAAATAGAGTACACATAAGGACATTTTTTCCGAATAGGAATGTTTTCATATGGTGTTAACCTATGCAGTCAATTTTTAAATTCCTCAAAGTCAATTTACATGTTTGTGTTGCAAATATAAATATTAACCCCCATTCACGAGCTTTGTCGAAATAAACGACCTATAAATAAACCTCATGATTTCAGAAATTATTGGATATAGTTGTCATGCACATAATAACGACTTATTGTTGTTTATAACATAACTCAATTATCATTTACGGTGTTCGTTCTTTGATTTATTGGTGTTTTATTTTCTTTATTTGGGGATATTGCTGTGTATTGTTGTTCTTTAAACAAAGACCGAATATTTTGAGAATAGTGTACGATAAAAGAATACTTGGTATAAATGACGAATACTGATTCCTTTATTTACTCGGCATGTATGCATCTACCAATACCCCATGTTTATTGCTCAGGTTTCTTTTTGTAAGCATCGCTAAATAAAATAATGTGAACTGATTTACTTAAACGAGTTGAAGAACATTGTTACGAGCAGTCAACGAACCTCTTTTTCGAATCCTCAGGTCTTGTTTATTACAATATGAAGGGAGTCGACGATCACTGGTTAAACTTGTGAATATCATGCTCTTCAACAAATGAACAACCAACACTCTTTCAAAAAAAGTTGATGAAACCCAACAGTTAATAAAGAAAGTTAATTCATTTGATAATGCAGTTGGAGATTTTGATAAACAACATCATGCTATTTGCCGATACCAAAAACACTAACAACCCTATGAAAACCCAAAATGTGATCTAACAAATATTTAAGAAGAACAACACATCATATTTGTGATGTTCCTTTTTCGCAAGTATCAAAGTTAATAATGTGTTGAAAATAATAAAGTATTTTGAACACAACAATTTCAAAATGCAATAGTATTCTTACCAATTTAAACTATATTTAGCCATATTCATTTTTGAGGTTAAACTGGAATGTAAAACTGTTATGTTAGGAAATATAATACTTTCCTAAATTTCGTTATAAGTTTATTTCCGATGTAAAAATAGCTTTTGTTTACTTTTATGTTGTGTAATGAAATACTTGAAGCTGAATTGTGTTGCCATCTTTCCTTCTTAGGTAAAAGATGAATTGTTAACTGTTATGTTATGTCTATTTGCATACTATTCATATTATTGTGAATTATATTATTAAAACGATATGTTTGAATATGTTGACGTATATTCAAAAGTAACCTGTTACTAAGTATGATCGCTAATTAACGTTGTGTGATTATTTGTTAAACCACACGAGGCATTTTAATGAATGTATATACACAATATATGTTTTTACCAAAGATAATACACAATTATTAATACTTTATATAACCTAGCGCAGTAGCACTGTATTATTTACGCAGTGTACATAGTTTTCGCAATGTGTATGCCCCGACGGGAGGAATATAGTTTCCTCACTGTTTCCGTATCTTTAACAGTCCGTTAGTATCGGAGCCCGCTCTCTAACTAAATAAGTTTTATACGATCATACTATGAACAAAGGAATGATTATTATTTCATTCTAACAATAATGATCTTTTTATACTTATCTCTTGTACAGAGAATATCTCGAAAACTTAAAAAGGTATCATTTTGAAACAAAATACAGAGGCAGATCTCATTTATTGGATGTGAAGTGAACACTGAATGCTGCTTTCCTAATATTACAGTTACTGTTCGTTGTTTACTCTTCTACTCTATTTGCAGAGTTATTTCCGTAGAGTAATGTTTACTTAAGGGGTGTTGCGGCAGTTTTGCTAAAAAAAAATCCATCTAATAGATTTTGTCCAAAATTTATATTTAAGATGTACATACAAATACTATTTAAAAAATGAAATAAAAACATAGGGTCACCGACCTTGTTTTGATTTTATTCACCATTATATAACATGTACTTTTTCAATAAAACTGAAAAAATTCTAATTGCGTAAAAAGAATTAATAATCTTTGAAATTCGCAGCATGAAGAAGATATTATATAAGCTAAGATACATCATATACCATTTAATTAAACCACACACCTCCAATAAAAAGGAATACACAAGTTAAATTTTAAGAAATTCATTTTTTATAATGTTTATGTCACCCCAAAAATCGTTATATTTTTACCATTGTAACCACATAAATGGAATTTTGAATTGTTCTGTCTGATAGAAATCGGCGAAACTTCTCAAATATGTTCATCTACGTATTGCCATCATAAAACACAAATTAAAAAGGGGGTCACCGCACTTTTAACAGAGATTTTTCGTTTTAACTATCCGTACTGTCTACGTCACATTTCATAAAATACAGCAATTGGGCAAAACCCAAGTACCGGTACATAGATTGTAAGAAATATGCATAAACATTCGAAAATGTTTACAATCTTAACTGGGATCACATTAGCTTACCAAAAGACATTAATAAAAAACAAAATTTAATCACAAACATAATACCATACAGTATCAAACTCGACCTTTATCATTAATTAACTGTATGAACTTGTTCACAGATTTCGGCATGTTTTGAAGTTTGTCACTAAATGCCTTAAATTGATAAATGTAAACACCAGGGCTAAAGAGACCCAGTATAAAACAAGAATGAAATTAAAGAAATAAAAAAAGGTAAAAAAGAAGTTAACCCCACCTGGTATTGAACCACTGACAATGGATTTATGAACCAAATCGGACATTTCTGATGATACTGATAACAAAAATATTGAGTTGTGATAATAACATCATCGTTGTTGCTATAAATATAATCTCGGTATAATAAACTGCCGCAATACCCATTAACATTGGTCCATAATTACTCAAAAAGTCGCGTCGTGTAATTTATATAGCGGGAAGATGTAATAATATAGAGCGGGGGCTTTCGTTTATTTCTGATCTATTTCTTGTCTCATTCTGTTAAACGAGCGACATTGTTTTCCCTGAATTATCCTGATAAAAAGAAGTTTTTTTTCCAAATATTTGTGAGAATATGAATAATTTTTCGCTCTATTTTATATCGTTCAAACCCCTATTTTCAATCTCAAGCTTATTATTTGTATGAATTGTTATTGGTCTCAAAAACATTTTAAACTTCTTTTCTAAATACCTGCATGAATGTTTTACTTCGTACATTTGCTGAATGTGTTTTTGCGCATATATATTCTAAACATTAGAAACAAAAACGTTAGTTAACATTACAATGTCTTGAACGATTAACGTGTGACTCTGTTGATGAAAACACGATTTCAATACGAACTAGTTAATGTCGCAATAAAATAGCGTAAATGACTTACATTCCTAATACAATTTGTCTATTTAAGTGCTGTTAATTGTTAACATGTGTTTGTTTTTCTACCATTTCTTGGCGTTGTATATTGCTGTTGCTATTGTATTCTTACTTTCCAATCCTTGATAACTATATATGATTCAGTCTTACTTTAAACATGTGTGTTGTTCTTTTAAAGTATGTATTTTAATTTATTAAAGTACTTAAAGTGAGTAAATATTCCATGTTTATTCAAGATCTTCTTACTAAAACGGACAAATTTTGAGTGTATTAAAAACAATCGTTCATGAAGCTGATTTTCTGACTTAAGATATTTCGCGCGATCTCTGAACGATTTTATCAAATTTTACAGTGAAGTAAGGAACATATTATTCATCTAAAACTGCTCTTTTCTAGATATATTCCGTGTTTATCATTACCGATTAGGAACATAAACAACTTATATCCTGTTGCATTAAGCTATTAAATTTTCCAGAATTTGATTTGTAATTACCAACTCATTATTTGACAATTATGAAGGAAATGGTATCTTCATTTTAGTAAAAATTATTAACATGACTGCAAAAAATGTTATTAAAGGCGTGTTCTTTAAAACAGTGAATGCTCTAGTTTAAAATTATTATGTATCCATATCAATATATTCACAGCAGAAATGTATACTTGTTTAAATCCAACATATATCATGCCATGTATCATTGTTTTGTATATTTGTCAAATGATTAGCTTGTCATGCTTAAGCTAAATAAATATTCTGTTCTGTACTTGTACTGTTCTTAATCATATTTAACGGTTTCAAATAATGTATTGCCGCAAGCACACCATGGTCAATAATTATGTTGATAATTACACTGTTTTGGGGAAAGTGAACGATAACCGTTATGTTTTTTTTCTGTATTATACCAAGTTAATAAAATGCTGGTGAAAATTGTCAATGTTAAATTACCGATATACATAGAATTGCTATAAACTTCTTACATCCTTAGATGATGCAGGTAGTATGTTTGGAAACAAACGTTTAACATTTAGTGTGTGCCTATCTGTTAAGAATTCCTCAGATTACACAGAACATTAAAAAGATTGATCTTTTTATATTAAGTATCAACACATAACTTACGAGGCACTATTATAAATGTATATAGTTGTATTAAATACTTCAAGATTTTAAAATATATATAAATGCCAAAAGAACATACAATTGAATTACAAAATGTATCGATAAAAGACTTTGAATATCATGTATTTTATTAATCGCCCATATAATTGCAAGTACGATTGAAGTATCTATAAAGCTGGTCTTAATGAAAAGCAGCATTCTCACATTTATGAAGGGCAGACGCAAAAAAAGTACGTATCCGAAAAATCCTTTCTATCAGTAAATTTGTATATGCATACAATGCCAATATATATCTTTATGAATAAATAACTGATTTCTAGACTTAATGCGCATTCCTGTATATTCATGGTACACATGCAATGTTATGTGGGTCGTATGCCTTTATTAGCAAATAAAATTACGGTGTGCTCTGTTCTGTTTATTGTCTGCCCTGCTTTCCGGGGAAGCTGGGAACCAAAAACAGAACCAACTAATGAAAGTATACAACATTTTGTCCTTGGTGATACCAAGGATGAATTGAACTCAAACTCTGGACACGTAGAGCATTATGGGTACGAAAACATGATTAGGCATAGACGATGAGTGGACATATTTATTGTCTGTTGTTTAAAAAATGTTAACGGTGGGTAATGGAGTCTGAAACAATTGAGCATACTTCGTGTCTGTGTCTTTTTTAATAAACATTTTAATATTTCATGCTACAATATTTTGTGTTTGTAACCTACATGTTGGAACTAATATGGTATCATTGGATACAACTTATTATCACATGCACAATGTTATTGCTGTTACTGCAAAAGTTGATGTTACTGCAAAAGTTGAAATAAGAATCAATATATATTAATTATATACTATAAGAAACAAAATAGTATAATTTGTTTATTTGCCGAAATGTACCGAGCTAAGTCTTGATGTCCCCACTTCATGACTGGAGGTGACATAGCGATTTTCCTTTTCCGTTAGTGTGCTTCTTTAAAAAATGAAAGAATCTTGATAAAGTTTTCCAACCCTCATTTGTCCGTCAATAATATGATGCTATTTAGAGAAAAGCTTTACACAGCTATTTAGCTCGGAAAAAAACTATATTCACGGCTTGTTCAACGCTTTCGAAATTGTATATTTTCGTCGAAAGCCTTTGATCGCAAGTAAAAGAAATCTCAACAACACACCTCTGACAGTTACTCTTTGAAAGTTTGTTCATGGTCAAAATGAAAACAAAAACTTTTTATTTAATAGTCGTTTTTACCCTATCGTTTATGTTATTTCGACTATTGACTGCAACTTTGCACCAGCTGCTGAAGATTTAGTTGATTTGAGTCAAGCAATATTTATCATTGTTTCCAATTAGCTGACAAAGATATATTGATAAGTTCAAACCGTGATCTGTATTTACCATCTAATTTTTATACTGATACTAAAGAAAATACTTAAAATTAAGTAAACATAAACGCAACGTGCGCGTAAAAAATATGCATTGCGACTGTGGTTCTGTATCGACGCATTGTTTAATGCAATTGGTTTTTTTTTCTAGGTTTAAATGATTTACATATAGGACACGACGTCTGTTTAATTATTTAAATTCTGACAGACTTGTGTTTATACGCAATAATTGAAAACAAGATAAATTAATGCCGCTTTTACATTAATTGCCAAGTGTGAGGTTGAGCGCTCTAAAACCGGTTTAAACCCCCAATGCTTTGCATTGACCGTTCCAAGGCGGGGACCCCAGCTTTATTCTTATATGTGTTAATTTGTTTTGTATTGTGCTGTTTTGTGCCGTTTTGTACTGTTTTGGCAATCGGTCACTTGCCTTAAATAAAGGACCAACTAATCGTATATAATAAGAATTCAATACTGCTCCAGCAGCTGGAGTTTCACTTCTTTATATTGAAACAAGAAACTACCAAATACAGTAAAATCTAGTTCAGAATGCTTTATGATGATTACCAAAGGTATGTATTATTATACTAATGAACATAAACGTAATTTTAATATGTATGTAGTAATATATAGTTAGAGGTAAAATATTAGATATAATAAGGTGTATTTTCGTATATACTTGATTTAACCGTGTTAGCTATTGGGATAAGTTGACTTACCTTCACAATCATTGTTTTGACAGATGACCTATGCTGAATTAAACAAAACTAAAAAATAATGCTAAAGGAAAAATTGCTTAAATATTAAATTTAAGAACCATGATATGTGCTTGTAGGTCACATGACACAATAACGAAAAAATGCATTTACATGAATGAGTAAGTAATTAAACACTACATTGGACTGACAATCTATAACAATGATAAAAAGCGTGTATTTAAAACTATCAAACGTTATTAGCAAGTTTAAATATTAATTGTATTAGGAAATATTTTGTTCCTGTGTTTTATATGACGCATCATCAAATGATGGGTACTTAGAAAATAAAAACCTAATAAAAAATCTACGTTAAGGATGGGACTTAGATTCCCACTTAGATATAGAAAATTCAAATGGAGCATGTCCGTCCGTCCTTCCGACTACCCGTTTGCATCCCAATTGTTTGTGTAACTAAAATATATATTGGTGCTAGAAGGAAACGTTTCAATAAAGTCAACCAGCAAATGAACATGCGCGACTTTATTTGGATGTGTTCGATATTATCGGAGTTATGAACGCTTTTATTAAGCGACCACATGTGTTGTTTAATGTTTTTTTCAAGCGTTACTCAACACGTATTGTTACTAGAGGGCTGAAACTTTACAAACATAGCAAACATCATGCGAGCTTGCCAACCTAAATGTTTAGGTGCGAAGGTTTTAAACATAACTTTAGTTATGGTTTTATAAATGAAAAAATACGCGTTTTTCGTTTTGTCGCGCGTAACTCAAAATGCATTCCTTCCAGAGTGCTAAACATTGAAAATATATTAAACAGCGCGTGGCTTTACATGTGACATGTTAAGAACGTTTAGATCCAAA